>NC_083580.1:22760596-23060596 GCF_027579695.1 Neoarius graeffei | reverse complement strand
TTTTGCATATTACACCATTTTTAAGGATGCAACAATTTTATAGTACACTTGTGTGGACAACCCGTGGCTCAGGTAAAAACATTCATACTGGAACTGAGAGTGCACAGCATGAAAGCTCGTGTCCATCAACCAGTTCCTTATATCTTAATGGACCAGTCTTATACAAAGTGCAGTTGACTGTAGAATTGTCTTCGTCTCGACAAGTGAATGTCTTACTTTGAGTGGCCTATATGACCCCTACATCTCATCTCGTCTTCATCCGCTTATCCGGGGCCAGGTCGCAGACCCCTACATGATCAGTTGCTTTCTAACAGTGAATGAAAGTATTCTATAACTAAGCTTTTACTAGTAGATCTTTGTATTTGGGCGGCACGGTGGTGCAGTGGTTAGCGCTGTCGCCTCACAGCAAGAAGGTCCTGGGTTCGAGCCCCATGGCCGGCGAGGGCCTTTCTGTGTGGAGTTTGCATGTTCTCCCCGTGTCCGCGTGGGTTTCCTCCGGGTGCTCCGGTTTCCCCCACAGTCCAAAGACATGCAGGTTAGGTTAACTGGTGACTCTAAATTGACCGTAGGTGTGAATGTGAGTGTGAATGGTTGTCTGTGTCTATGTGTCAGCCCTGTGATGACCTGGCGACTTGTCCAGGGTGTACCCCGCCTTTCTCCCGTAGTCAGCTGGGATAGGCTCCAGCTTGCCTGCGACCCTGTAGAAGGATAAAGCGGCTAGAGATAATGAGATGAGATCTTTGTGTGAAAACAAACTTCCTTGTTGTATTTAGCACAAGGTCTCAGTGTTGGACTGGCTTCCTTGTTCACTCTTTTGTCCCCCCCCCCCCCCCCCCAGGCAGGGGTATGCTGAGGATTACCGTAGTGCCTATGACGACTACTATGCAAATTATTATAAGTACATGGGTAAGTATATGGATAAGCACTATTGTAACTCTTGTGTCTTTTTCTGTATATACTTAATTGTGTGTGTGAGATGGTGTAAACCAAATTTATTGGTTCTTGATTTCTATGTAGATCAGAACAGGTGGTATGACCCCAATGCTCTTTATGACCCCCGTTATCGAAGTTACTATGAGCAGGCCTATGCTTGGTATAATTATGACCCTGAGGCCTACAGGAGACACGACCCCTACTTGGGCCAACAGTATTCCAACAGGTATATACCCATGCTAACTTTTTTTTTTTTTCCTCTCCAGGTTCCTGAGTCTTGGTATATGTGTATTTTATTAATCTCTGTCAAAAATCTGGATATTGGTATACTTTAAAATCGCACTAGAACACGTACAGACTAATTTGAGATTGTACACTTCACCCCAGTGGTTTTATTTGTATAAAATAAGTTTTAACCTGTTGGTAAATATGGTGTGTCTGCACTGCGTTGCTTTAGAGTAATTTATGATGGTGCTGGCTAATTATAGAATTATGTCAAATGGATGATTGTTTATAATTGGATGAAAGAAACAGAATTTGATATCCAAGAAAAACTTCCTCAGATTTAATGTGGTTTTGTTGTGTTTATATTAGTTACCTAATAATGGCCGTAGCCAAACTCATAGACATGATTGAAAAGTCCACAAGCTGTATGCAGCAACAAATTTTGCATGTGGAAATGTATTAGTCCAACACACTTGTTCTATGATAACCATCTGCAGGCGTGAAGGCTATGACGACCCATGGCGTTACTATCCTGGCTATGATTCGAGTTTTGATGACGAATGTCGTCGTCGGGACACATACGGAGACGAGTTGGAGCGGCGTTCTGTTCACAGTGAGAGATCGACACACAGCCGCCGGAGCAGCTTCAGCTCCCGCTCACAGCAGGTTGGTCGGTCTGTCTCTCTCTCTGTCGCGTGCCCACTCTGTGTGTGCGATGATTTGCAAATCCTCTTCAGCCTATGCTCAATTTGAATACAATATAAAGACAAGATATTTAATGTTCAGTCTGATAAACTTCATTGATTTTTGTAAATGTACACTCATTCTGAATTTAATGTCTGCAACATGTTCCAAACAAGTTGGGACAGGGGCAGCAAAAAAACTGGGAAAGTTGTGGAATGCTGAAAAAATACCTGTTTGGAACGTTCTAGAGGTAAACGGGTTAATTGGTAATTGGAAAGGCTTAGTCATTCACAAGTAAGGATGGGGCAAGGTTCACCACTTGGTGAGAAACTGTATGGGCAAATAGTCCAACGTTGTAAGAACGATGTTTCTCAATGTACAATTGCAAGGAGTTTAGGGATTTTGACATTGACAAGTCGTAATAAATAAAAGATTCAGAGAATCCAGAGAAATCTCTGCATGTAAAGGGCAAGGCCAGAAACCAACACTGAACACCTCTGACCTTTTGATCTTTCAGACGGCACCGCATTAAAAACTGACAAGATTATCTCATCTCATTATCTCTAGCCGCTTTATCCTGTTCTACAGGGTCGCAGGCAAGCTGGAGCCTATCCCAGCTGACTACGAGCGAAAGGCGGGGTACACCCTGGACAAGTCGCCAGGTCATCACAGGGCTGACACATATGCCGCTTTTCCACTACAAACGCGGCTGAGCCGTGCCGTGCCGAGTCGAGCTGAGTCGAGCTGAGCGGGGCTGTTGGAGTTGCATTTCGACTACAACCGCGCTGAACCGTGCTGGCTGGAAGTGGGTGGACACATTGGGTGGAGTTAGCGAAAGTGGGTGGACGTCACGTGATGTCGTTAAGCAGCGCAAACAGTGACATCAGTGACAGTGGCGGAACAAGTCAGAGCCGGGGCGGGGCAAATGACCGGGCACTTTATTAAAGCTTATCATAACATCGTTTTAGGCTACAAAATGTCCGCAACTGCGGTGTTTACCAATTTCAACACTACCGGGTGCAACTATGTTATTTAGTACATCAAGTCCTTCAAACGAACATGTAACTCAGAAACAAAAAAACATTAGGTGACATACTGTACATGGCTTATAATAAAACATCAATAGCCTACTGCGCGCATTATTTGAAGGGCATACGGCGAGCCTTGCGCTCCGCGAACTCGTCCACGATGCTCTGTATGTCACTGATTCAGTGAGCTTTTAAGCGGTAGTCTCACGACCCGAATAGTAAACAATAAACATGGATGACATGGAGTCGTTAGTGTTGCTGGTCTTGGTGCTGTGGCTTGTTGTCACCGACAACGCGGACAGATACTGGCAAGAGCGTATAGATGAGGCGAGGCGCATAAGGCTTCAGAAATTCTCGTAATTCGTAATTATTCTCCTTCCGGGTTTGCGGTGTTTACAGATCCCAGCGCGCTCGCGGGGCGTGTGTGGGCATGTGAGGACACTCCTCCTCACCAATCAGTGCACAGGGGAGTGTCTGCTCACGCCCCCAACCTCAGTCAGCACGGTTTGGCTCGCTTCAGCCCCACTCCAAAACGGTGCGAGTTTTAGGGGCTAAGCAGGGCTGAAACGAGCTGAGTCGTGCCGGTTTTTGGTAGTCGAAACGCGAGCCGTGTCGGGCTGAAGTGAGCTGAAGCGAGCTGAAGTGAGCTGAAAAAGGGTAGTGGAAAAGGGCCAATAGACACAGACAACCATTCACACTCACATTCACACCTACGGTCAATTTAGAGTCACCAGTTAACCTAACCTGCATGTCTTTGGACTGTGGGGGAAACCGGAGCACCCGGAGGAAACCCATGCGGACACGGGGAGAACATGCAAACTCCGCACAGAAAGGCCCTTGCCGGCCACAGGGCTCGAACCCGGACCTTCTTGCTGTGAGGCGACAGTGCTAACCACTACACCACCGTGCCACCCTCTGACAAGATTATAAAAAGGATATTACTACATGGGCTTGGGAACACTTTAGAAAACCGTAGTCGGTAAATACAGTTTGTCGCTGCATCTACCATTCAGAACGAAAGCCATATATGCTGCCCAACCAAAAAAAAAAATGTTGTGCACACTAATTTGTCACAATGCTTATTTCCATCCAGAGTTGTATTAATTTCTTGTTGAGATCTTATTTTGACAAGGGGAGACTCGAACCACTCAAGTCTTTTCCAGCACATCCCAAAGACTTTCAGTGGGGTTAAGATCAGGACTCTGTGGTAGCCAATTAAAGGTGGGGTATGAGATTTTTTTCAGGAGTATTTTTTACCATATTGTTTGAAAAGCTCCTCACACCCATGTTGCAAGCAGTACAATAGAAGGTTTGACCCAAAAACGAAATATTTTAATCCAGTCTACAGTGTAAAATAAAGGAAAAACGCCATCCAATCATATCGAGGTACCACCTCAAAATGATTGGATACTGACATGTCAATCAGACTGAAGCCTGCAAACAGCCCGTCCCTTCTGTGTGCGTGTGTATGTGTGAGAGAGCGAGCAGCCCCTCCCCCAACCCGCGCGCTGCGAGCAGAGTGTCACACAGAGCGCAGGATTTTCTCAGTGCACTCCCTCCAAACAACGGGGATTTACACGAAAACGGAAGGAGATATTCACAAAATTCTTTCACAGTGAGTGCCACAAGGCTCTCCTGAACACACTGATGTAATTTTTTGTCTATAGTGTAAAAAATGAGGTCACTAGAGTGAGTTAAAAACGAGTGACTTTTCTGCCAAGTTTATAATGGCAGTCTATTGCCGCTTTTCCACTACAAACGCGGCTGAGTCGGGCTGAGCCGTGCCGTGCTGAGTTGGGCTGAGCGGGACTGTTGGAGTTGCATTTCGACTACAACCGCGCTGAACCGTGCTGGCTGGAAGTGGGTGGACACATTGGGTGGAGTTAGCGAAAGTGGGTGGACGTCAGGTGATGTCGTTAAGCAGCGCAAACAGTGACATCAGTGATCTTTTAAGCGGTAGTCTCACGACCCGAATAGTAAACAATAAACATGGAGGACATGGAGTCGTTAGTGTTGCTGGTCTTGGTGCTGTGGCTTGTTGTCACCGACAACGCGGACAGATACTGGCAAGAGCGTATAGATGAGGCGAGGCGCATAAGGCTTCAGAAATTCTCGTAATTCTTCTCCTTCCGGGTTTGTGGTGTTTACAGATCCCAGCGCGCTCGCGGGGTGTGTGTGGGCATGTGAGGACACTCCTCCTCACCAATCAGTGCACAGGGGAGTGTCTGCTCACGCCCCCAGCCTCACTCGGCTCGCTTTGGCTCGCTTCAGCCCCACTCCAAAACGGTGCGAGTTTTAGGGGCTAAGCAGGGCTGAAACGAGCTGAGTCGTGCTGGTTTTTGGTAGTCGAAACGTGAGCCGTGTCGGGCTGAAGCGAGCTGAAGTGAGCTGAAAAAGGGTAGTGGAAAAGGGCCATATGAGGCTGCGCGGCTGCCCTCTCCTCACTTTCAGGCTTCTCATTCAAAAACTGCAAGTCCTATCGTGTAGGTAGACACATTGCATGAATCAGGACAAGTGTGGCTACTACTTTTGAGAAAATTGTGTGTGGAGTGAAAATTGGGGCTGAAAACACAGTTTAAATGAGAAAGTTTGAGCTATTTTTCCAAGCTCTCTACAGTCTAACTTAACGAGCTTTACTGGTGTGTAACGCAATAGACACCCATTATAAAGGCTGACTTTCTCAGGCTTTATAAGGGGGAGGAGGGGTGGAGACGCGGGGGGTGGGAGCATGGCGAAGGCGGGCGTGTTTCTTTTCAAAATATGGCTTGCGGGAACCGTTATTCCAAAATCTCATACCCCACCTTTAATGTGTGAAAATGATTCCTCATGCTTCCTGAACCACTCACAGTTTCAGTCCTAATGTTATGCTTGTGCCATCAGGAAAGCAAAAATCCATTGATGTGATAACCTGGTCATTCAGACAAATGAAGGTTAGCTGTCTTCATTTTGTTGCCAAAGAATGTTGCTGAGGTTCAACCTGACCAACTGAAGCAACCTCAGATCATAACATTGCCTCCAGAGGCTTGTACAGTGGCCACAATGCATAATGGGTGCATCTTCTTACCCTGATGTGCCCATTACACTGGAATAGAGTAAATCTGGACTCCTTAGACCACATGACCTTTTTCCATTACTCCAGAATCAAATCTTTATGCTCTCTAGCAAATGGAAGCCTTTTCTTCTGATTAACCTCACTAACATATAGTTTTCTTTTGGCCACACAGCTGTTTAGTCCAAACCCTGCGAGTTCTTGTCGCACTGTACATGTGGAAATGCTCCTACTTTCACCATTAAATATAAGAGGTTTTTCAGTGTTTTTTTTTTTTTTTAAAGTTGACTTCACTAAGCATTTAAATGGTTTCCTGATCACCATCAGTCAAGATTTTTTTTTTTTCCCGACTACACTTCTTCCATGAAGTTGACAGTTCTCTATCATCCTTCCAGATTTTATTAATACGCTGGCCACTTTTTATCCCAATTCCAGTAATTTCAGCAATCATCTTATTTGTTAACTTGATGCAGGCCAATAATTTGACCTGTCTGAAATGCAGTAGTAGTAATAATGAGTTCAACTTGCATAGCGCCTTTCTCAGACCCAAGGTCGCTTTACAATTACAAAAAAAAAAAGAAAGTCCACCAAAAGAGGGTCAGGATGTAATTCCAATGGCATAGCTGCTCACAATCCCACCAGAAGGTGCACGAAAGTATGTCCCACACCACTTGCATAGCCGCCACAATGACACCATGCAACATTGCTCAGAACACCGCACCATGGATCCACAAAGCGAGTACAGAAGCACTGTCACCCATAGCACTGGCAGGGCTTGAAATTCGTATATTTTTTCACCAGCCAGCCGGACTAGTTACCTTCCAAAGTAACTAGCCAAACAGAAAATCAACTCGCCAAAATTTGTTCATGTATGAATTTTACTCAGGGGTGAAAGTAACTTTTATTTCTTGCTGGTACTATTATTTTGAGTCATAGTGCGCGCACACAGCGCGCCGAAAAATACACCTAATTATTTATTATTGTCTACTTATCAAGCATTCACTAGGACTTCTTATCACTCAGTAGTACTAGTACAGTACTTTTCTTTATCACACTATCACTTTTGATTATAAATAAATTGCGAGGGCGTCGTGGCTCAGGTGGCTAAGGCGCCATACCATAAATCCGGGGACCTGGGTTTGAGTCCGACCCGAGGTCATTTCCCGATCCCTCCCCGTCTCTCTCTCCTGCTCATTTCCTGTCTCTACACTGTCCTATCCAATAAAGGTGAAAAAAGCCCCCCCCCCCCCCCCCCCCCCAAAAAAACCTTAAAATAAATAAATAAATAAATAAATTGCAAACACATCATTTCAACAACACAATCATTTTAATAACATTTTTTTTTAGCTGAACAGTTGAAAACTAACTTTTCATTTTGGACATTCTGTCTACTAAAACACTTTGGATACCAGCTGCGCAAGATGGTTAAGCAGTGGGTTCCGCGCACCATCTCGCACGTTGTCTGTCGAGTGAAACACGGAAGGAATTCACTTCAGACATAATTCAGAGACCGGTCAGAACGAGTTATATGCAGTGTATATTGAGGAAAACGTGTTGCTTTTGGTAAATTGACGTTAGCAGGTGTGTTATGCTGAAAGTGCTTTTTTTTTCAGAGACAGTATGTTTTTTTTTTTTTTTTTTTTTTTTTTTTTTTTTTCTTTCTTTCCGGTACGGCCAAATCTTTAAGTGGTATGCCGGACCGGCCAGGACCGGCTTACTTTCACCCCTGATTTTACTTCTGTCAAAAATAACACAAAAGAGAGTAGTTACCATTGTTCATGACTAATGTGCATTTATTTCAAGAACCGGAGTATTTTGATACTGTTGTTAAATATATAAATGAGAACAACACAGAGCACCATAATATAATATCAACAAATAATAAATATATTGGACTTTTTTTCCCGGTCTGCAGGTTGGGATATCTGTAAACCAATCAGGATGCTCTTTGTCTAGCATGCGCTTCATGAACAGGCACACGCGCAGTCTCTCTCGCGCACTCCGTCATATGCGCTCATATGCGCGATGCAGACATTAATGTTGCGTGTGCACGCTCTTGCTTGCTTGCTCTAGATTCTGGGAGATATTCTCCAATTTGCGGGCACCGGGGAGCCACTATCAATATGCGGGAGACTCCCAGAATTTCCGGGAGACTTGGGATGTCTGTTATATGCATGCGCAGTAGTGAAAAAACCGACAGCGTGACCGTCCTGCCAATAAACACATCGATGAACACAGACACGGCACGCGATAAATATATGGCGGCTTTAGTTGACGGTGTGTCTGTCTGAATCTTCGCTTCATACATCTTTTTTATTTTCAACTCACCAGCCGGGCTGGCTAGTGACAGGAATTACTCGCCAAATGACAAATTAAGTCGCCTCGGGCGACCGGACCACTGCGAATTTCGAGCCCTGACTGGTATGCCCTAAACCCCCTGCACAGCCACTGCGACACCACTGAGCAACATCGCTCCAAGCATAGAAGCACCGCCACACAGAGTGCTGGACAACCCTGATGTTAAAAGAGCAACGAGCTCAGTGCAGTCTATAGCGAGATGGACAGGCAAAAAGTTGTGCTATGGTCTGAGTCAGAGCAGGAATTTCACGAGGGCCATGGCCCTCGTGCTCTCTCACTTTGGCCTTGTGCCCTTGGAAAAAAAATATCTGCCGTAAGGCCACAGTGGCCTTGATGCCCTGCGGTTTTGTAGTCTGCCTCGTGACTGTCAATAGGCTTTAACATCACCTGCATCTATTGAGAAAAAAATGTCTTTTGATGACATTCTGGATTCTTATTGGGCAACTCATCAGTGGTGGATCGGACTCCAGCCTGGCATGAACCGCTCCGACGCACTATAATGACACCAATCTATCACCAGCCAACCGGGAGACTTAATCAAACGCATCCCCTGCCCACTTGTGTCCACGTCTGAGACGCTGAATTTTCTCAGAAGGAGGGAAGAAGTTGACTGAGGTAAGACTGTGTGATAAATTAACGAACGAATAAGATAGGAATTTCAACATATAGGGCTTAAGTTTGTTACCGTTAAATAAGCATTGCTTGGACAGTAACGTTATGTCGTTACAACGTTGACCCACATTTAATGTGCCGAGTACCGACTGTAGCCGGTCACAAATGCTAATTAGCTTGTTGTCAAAAGTGCAAAGACCTTAAATTGCTCTGTGTAAATTAGAAAATGGCGCAACTTCCTCTGTAGCCGTCAACTCAACTTGTCTTGAGTTTTGAGCCAATCACAACAGGGCAGCACCGTGGCCTGAGGTAAAACATGATAGTTTGTTTGTTTAAATTACAAAAATGAGTACACCCAATGACTGTCTCATATACTCTTCATATACTCGTACTGTTTAAGTAATGCAATAAAACTAATCTTTAAAAGTGGTATTTACTCAAACTGTTTGCATAGAATGAACTTTCGGGTTAACAGTCATTGGGCGTACTCATTTTTGTAATTTAAACAAACTTAAACTGTCATGTTTTACCTCAGGCCACAGTGCTGCCCTGTTGTGATCGGCTCAAAACTCAAGACAAGTTGTGTTGCAGTGTTCTGCAAATTTGCAATTTAATATTTCAGATCTTGAGACATGAAAGTGCTATTTTAAAAAAATAAAAGGTCAGAAATGTTTTCTTTGTCGTCTGTTTAGTTCATTTTATTTCCTCAATAATTTTCCTTGATTGAGAAATCGGTCTGGGCTCTTATGGGTTAATCAGTAGCCTGCGTGCTAGTATATGTTCCATTTACAGTCAAACACTTTGATGAACTCCAGGCTCAATTTTGATGAATCAGAAATCTGTGTAGTAGTACAGTCTGAAGATGCTCTTGCACATTCGGTGTCAATTGAACAAAAATTATGGGAGGATATAGGTTTAAGTTTTACAAATTTTTGAAGTGAGTGATGGATTGATAAATTTAGATGTGTTCAATATTTTCTTATCTTCAGACATAATAGTGTAGGAGATGTTTCTTTACCTGCTTGATAGTTTCGACTGGGACTCCAATCTTCCTCAGAAGAGTCATTAGTCCTTAAATTAAATTCATTATAGACATGAACTTAAAATCGTTTTATTTTATGGCCTTGGTGCCCTGGCTTTTGGCCTTCGTGCCCTCAAAAAATTGACAGCACAAAAGGCCAAGTGGCCTTGCCCCTAAAATGATGAAATTCCAGGCCTGGTCTGAGTCCACATTTCAGATAGTTTTTGGAAATAATGGACGTTGTGTCCTGAGGGCTAAAGAGGAAAAGGACCATCCAGATTATTGTCAGCACAAAGTTCAAAAGCCAGCATCTGTGATGATGTGGGGGTGTGTTAGTGCCCATGACATGGGTAACTTGCACATCTGTGAAGGCAGTATTAATGCTGAACGGTACATACAGGTTTTGGAGCAACATATGCTGCCAAACAGTCAATGTCTTTTTCAGGGACGTCCCTGTTTATTCCAATAAGGCAATGCCAAGTCACATTCTGCATGTGTTACGACAGCGTAGCTTTGTAGTAAAAGAGAGCGGGTGCTAAACTGGCCTGCCTGCCTCCCATTGAAAACGTGTGGCACATTATGAAGTGCAGAATACGACAGTGGAGATCCTGGACTGTTGAGCAACTGAAGTCGTATGTCAAGCAAGGATGGGGAAGAACTTCACGCTCAATATTTAAGCAATTAGTCTCCTCGGTTCCAAAATGCTTATTGAATGTTGTTAAAAGAAAATGCAATGTAACCATAGTAAACATGCCCCTGTTCCACCTTTTTTGGAATGTGTGTTGCGAGTATCAAATTCAGAATGAGTGTACATTTCAAAAAACAGTAAAGTTTATCAGTTTGAACATTTACATTTCTTGTCTTTCTATTGTATTCAATTTAAAATAGGTTGATAAGGATTTGCAAAAGATTGCGTTCTGTTTTTATTGAAGTTTTCCAGTGTCCCAACTTTCTTGGAATCAGGGTTGTAGTTGATTACCCCTAATTTAGTAATACCCAAACCCTCGATTGGATACTACCATGGTAGATTAAATGAGGCTATGTTCTGAGGGTAGCTCATGTAGGAGGAGCACTATATTCTGTCCATGTTATTGACATGTTTCCTTTTGTTTGGATGTTATAGAGAGAGGTTTGGCCGTATTAAAAAAAAAAAAATCTGTATATCAACACATACATTTTAATGGGTAGAATTCAGACTGATCATTTTAAAGAAAATGGGAAAATGTCCCCAAATACTGCATCATCAGTATACAGAACCCATGCTTGCAAGGAAGCAGCAGTATTCTGTGTTCTGTGAGACCATGCCAATTTACCTTAAAATCTGAGTAGATCGAAATGGAGAAACTCGGAGAAAACTCTCCTTGGCTAATTAAGCATACACTAAACATGTCGACAATAACAAGAAAACAGTCTTACTTTTTTTCTTTTCTAATGTCTGTCTCTGTCTGTAGAGTCAGGTGTACAGGAGTCAGCCGGATCTTGTTGCTGCAGGTTATGAAGCTACAGCAACCACACTGCCTGTAGATTATTCCTACGGTCAATTCCCAGAGCAGTCAGGCACCCTGAATTACAGCCAGTATGATGCCACGAACTCCACATGGGCTGCTCCTGAACAAGGTAACTACGTTATCGAAACTATTGACGAAATCAAAAGCTATATTGGTTGTCATGTTATTTTGAGAAAGACAAAATTGAGACACAGTGTGGTCCATGAGTAAACCACTTCAGTACCCCCCCACCCCCCAACACACTCGAGTCCGCTGTGGTTCAAATGATTGTTGGAGCAGGAGAAGGTTAAAAAATGTTTTGGGGTGTGTGTATTTGCACCAGTCTGTGTTTCAGGCTAGCCAGTGGGGTCCAAAAGTCTGAGTGTACCAGTGAATATACTTCTGTTTTGCATTTTTTTCTAATTTAATGCTATGGTTTTATTATAAATTACATTACTGACAGTTTAAGTGAAAAGTAGAAGCTTTGAAATACGTACATTAATATCAGAGTTTCTTAGTATTTTGGTATGTCTTTTTTGCTGCTTTAATGACCGTGTTCACTCAAACTGGCATGGACTCCAAAATTTTAATTAAAAAAAAAAAAAATCCCAGATTTTCAATGTGGTTTCAGACTTTCTGACCCTACTGTATGTATACAGACTAGGAATACATCAATATGATTGGTTTACATACAGAGTACTAGTACAAGGATTTGTACTTCTCAATACAAAAAAATGAGTAACCTGCTTATTATTAAGCAATAAGTGGCAGTATAGAAGCTTTTTAGATGTTTCGTTCTGTTTATGTTGGTTGTTGCTGTGTGCTGCTAGCAATGACCACCTCATGCGGAGTTTTATGTTTTAAGATGTGTGTTTAGGAACAGGGTTAGGGCAATCTGAATGTTCAGGAATCTGTGCAATGTCTGCTCACACTGCACTTTTATTTTACTGACTTGATCACTTTACACATAGGAACGTAAATGCATCTAGTACAATTGTGCAATATCTGCCTACGCTGCAATTCCCCCACTTTTATCTTCTGTTTTATTTATGTATAGATATTTTTTACTGCTGCTATTTTATGAGTGCTACCAAACTAAGTTTTGTTGTATAACTACGGTGGCAAAGTCTTGTCTTATCTTAATACAGACATAAATAGATTTGCACGCCCATAAAAATAGACAGCTATGGCAAAGCTGGGCCTGTAATATCCCTCTACCTACCCACGTTCTCTCAAAAATGAGTTTTGACAATCTTGTGCGCATTAGCCACCCTAACCAAAACTATGCCCTTCTCCTAATAATATTCTTAAATGTGATTGATTGCATCTTTTGACTAAAAAGGAGAGAGTGCATTTCTTCCTCTCGCTTTGTCTTTTAGCTCCTCCGAGGCCATTGACTCCGGAGAAGTTCTCAGTTCCTCACTGCTGTGCTCGATTTGGGCCAGCAGGTCAGCTGATCTTAGTTCAGCCCAACTTGCCCTCAGCTGGGCAGCCTGCCCTCGTTGAGGTTCATAGCATTGAGGTAATGATGATCTTTTATTTACCAGCTAATGAAATTGGACAGCTACGATTAAAATTTTCAGCTTTTGATTCGCTCTTAATATGGCATGGAACGTATAGTTATTTTTGGACGAATGTTTCAGACAATGATGCAGGATTTTCCAGAGCAGGCCGAGTTACGTGCCTTCCCAGGACCACTTGTCAAGTAAGAGTGATTTGAATATTTATAGCATGTACTCGTGTCATCCTCATATCCTTCATTCTTTATCTTCGTTTTCATGTGCGTTTGTTAGGGAGGAAACCCATAAGGTAGACGTTATAAAGTTTGCCCAGAACAAAGCTCAGGAGTGCATGCGCAATGATGACCTCATGGACAAGGACTCCGCCTTCCTCATCTGGGAGTTCATCATACTGCTGTGTCGTCAGAACGGGGTGCGTACTCGTATGCTTGTCTTGTTTTCTTTTCGTTCTCGGTTTGTTTATTTCTTATCAAAGTGTGTAAATAAGCCAAAAAAAAGTCAATAACTACAAAATGACTGTATATAAATTAGAAATGTTAAAACCCCCCTCTCTCTCATATAATCCAGACGGTGGTTGGTACAGACATAGCTGACCTCTTGCTGAAGGAACATCGTTCTGTGTGGTTGCCAGGAAAATCGCCCAATGAGGCGAATCTGATTGACTTCAACAATGAGGCATTGGAAAGGCCTGAAGAGGAGGGGTCAGGGCCAATCTCACTCTTATCAGACACCTTCATGAGTGTGGCTGAAAACGTTGGCAAGGAGACTGAACGCTTCCGAGAGCTGCTACTCTTTGGGCGGAAAAAGGCAGGGCACACACACACACACACACACACACACACACACACACACACACACACACACACACGCGTGCATATCGTATGGGTGTTTATTTTTGTAGAAGAACACGAATTGTATGTTACTGGGGTGAACAAATGATAAATTCCAGAGCCAGCCCACCAGGAAAGTAAAAGCTCCAGTGTGTTGCAGAGTTTCATGCTTTAGTTGCATGGAAACCTAGGGAGAGAAAAATATCAAACCTAAAGTAATTAGATATGCAAGTCAGTTAAGTACCCAGTCATGTAGCGGATAGTGTTTGAGACCTCAGCAAGTCAGTGGCCAAAGATTGGACTGATCAGATGGTGTTCTAATTAATCCACCTTGTAAAAGCACTTTTGTCATTAGCCAAATGGCTCCGCAACCAATGCGTGTAGTGCAA
Organism: Neoarius graeffei; assembly: GCF_027579695.1. Taxonomy (NCBI): domain Eukaryota; kingdom Metazoa; phylum Chordata; class Actinopteri; order Siluriformes; family Ariidae; genus Neoarius; species Neoarius graeffei. The sequence continues at coordinate 23,046,460 of NC_083580.1, read as the reverse complement.
CAGGCAGTGGGATTTGGAAATGCACACTACAGTTGTGCTCATAAGTTTACATACCCTGGCAGAATCTATGATTCTTTGACCATTTTTCAGAGAATATGAATGATAACACAAAAACATCTTTTCCACTCATGCTTAGTGGTTGGGTGAAACCATTTATTGTCAAACGACTGTGTTTTCTCTTTTTAAATCATAATGACAACAGAAACTACCCAAATGACCCTGATCAAAAGTTCACATACCCTGGTGATTTTGGCCTGATAACATGTAGAGAAGTTGACACAAATGGGCTTGAATGGCTACTAAAGGTAACATCCTCACCTGTGATCTGTTTGCTTGCAATCAGTGTGTGTGCATAAAAGCTGAGTGAGTTTCTGGGATCCAGACAGACTCTTGCATCTTTCATCCAACCACTGACGTTTCTGGATTCTGAGTCATGGGGAAAGCAAAAGAATTGTCAATGGATCTACGGGAAAAGGTAGTTGAACTGTATAAAACAGGAAAGGGATACAAAAAGATATCCAAGGAATTGATAATGCCGGTCAGCAGTGTTCAAACTGTGATTAACAAATGGAAAATCAGGGGCTCTGTTAAAACCAAGCAAATGCCACAAAGTATCTCGCCTACAATACGCCAAACAGCACAGAGACAAGCCTCAAAACTTCTGGAACAAGGTAATTTGGAGTGATGAGACCAAAATTGAACTTTTTGGCCACAACCATAAACGTTACATTTGGAGAGGTGTCAACAAGGCCTATGATGAAAGGAACACCATTCCTACTGTAAAGCACGGAGGTGGATCGCTGATGTTTTGGGGATGTGTGAGCTACAAAGGCACAGGAAACTTGGTCAAAGTTGAAGGAAAGATGAATGCAGCACGTTATCAGCAAATACTGGAGGCAAATTTGCACTCATCAGCCCGGAAGCTGCGCATGGGACGTACTTGGACGTTCCAACATGACAACGATCCAAAACACAAGGCCAAGTCGACCTGTCATTGGCTACAGCAGAACAAAGTGAAGGTTCTGGAGTGGCCATCTCAGTCTCCTGACCTCAATATCATTGAGCCACTCTGGGGAGATCTCAAGCGCGCAGTTCATGCAAGACAGCCCAGGAATTTACAGGAACTGGAGGCTTTTTGCCAAGAAGAATGGGCAGCTTTACCATCTGAGAAAATAAAGAGCCTCATCCACAACTACCACAAAAGACTTCAGGCTGTCATTGATGTTAGAGGGGGCAATACACGGTATTAAGAACTGGGGTATGTAAACTTTTGATCAGGGTCATTTGGATGTTTTTTGTTGTCATTATGATTTAAAAATAGAAAACACAGTTGTTTATCAATAAATGGCTTCACCCAACCACTAACCATGAGTGGGGAAAAAAGTTTGTGTTATTCATATTCTCTGAAAAAAGGCCAAGAAAGCAAAAATTCTGCCAGGGTATGTAAACTTATGAGCACAACTGTATATAGTTATAGCGTCATGAACTATTGCACCATCATGATGTGTAACTTTATCACGTCTATCCACCAAACGAAACTTATTTTTGAGTATACCTACCATTTAGCTATTGGACAGCTGATTTCACAGAGTAAACTAGCATTACCTTTCTGGACTGTTTATGAACTGTAATATTAATTCACAGCTCAGGAACCTCTTTGCATTCTCATGCCTCATGATGCTTATGTACATTTTCAATCCAAGGCTTGGATTTTAGAAGTTACATCAACCAATGCGTGTTAAGTAACACTAGGCTGTGACTGAGTATTAATAGTTAGTTGGGGGAGATTCTGAGCCAAAATGAGCGAGAAAGTGACGTACTTCATTTATTCATATTAAGTGACCACTTTATCCTGGTCAGTGTTACAGTGGATCCTGGGAACACTGGGAATGAGAGAGGAATACTCCCTGGATGTCACTCCAGTCCATCACAGTGCACCATGTGCGTGGGCGTACACACACTTAGTTTTTGGAAGGTGGGAAGCCCATGCTGACCCAGGAAGAACATACAAAACTCCACACAGACACTAACTTCAGCTCAGGATTGAAATGGGGACCCTGGAGTTGTTGGGAGGTCCTGCTGCTTGTTGTGCCAAAGTACAACTTGTTTTTTTGAGTACAACCAGGGTGGCCGCGGGTCCTTAAAAAGTCTTAAATTTAATTTTCCTAAAATAAGGCCATTAAAAAGTCTTAAAAAGTCTTAAATTTCAAACCCCGTGGTCTTAAATTTTCAATCTTAAATTTATGGAGATTTTACTCAGTCATATCGTTAAAATGTGGTACACTTTGGATGGGGGAAAAAGTTTAATCGTTTTTGATGCTCACAATTATACCGCGCAGGCTCCGAATCCACCGGTTGCTCGACACGCACGTGCTTGACAACCACTCAGTGCCTGATCTGTTGTGTAAGTCCTGTCGTTTGAAAGAGAGAGCAGCCCCTCCCCTCTCTGCTCCCTGAGTGGAGCCCCTCCCCTCTCTGCTCCCTGAGTGCAGCTCGTCGCCTTGGTAATGGTGCTCGGTGCAGGGAGACACAATATAACAAGCAGAGAGCGCTTTTTCTCAGAGTTCCCTCTCCTCGAACAACGTTGATTTACACGGAAAGGAAAGGAGCTATTCACAAAATTCTTTCACATTGAGCGCTACAAGGCTCCCATAAACACATTGATGTAAGTTTTTTGTCCCTAGTGTAAAAAATGTGGACACTAGAGCGAGTTAAAAACGAGTGACATTTCTGATTTTGCAGTAAAAGCGCTGCCAGGTTTATAATGGCAGTCTATGGGGCAGTGCAGCTGTCCTCTCCTTACTTTCAGGCTTCTCATTCAAAAACTGTAAATCCTATCGCTCAGGGAGACACATTGTGTGAATCAAGACAAGTGTGGCTACTACTTTTGAGAAAATTGTGTGTAGAGTGAAAATTGTGGCTGAAAACGCAGTTTAAATGAGAAAGTTAGAGCTTTTTTTTTTTTTTTTTCAAGCTGCCTACAATCTAAACTCCTGAGCCCTGCTGGTGTGTAACGCCATAGACACCCATTATAAAGCCTGAATTTCTCCAGATTTGCTCATGGTGTTTGATCTGGGACTGATCAAAAAGTATAGAACCTAGCAAAAAAGTTGAATACCAGATCCACACAGGAGAATTTTGTCTCCGTTTTAAAGTTTGAATCATGTCTCTAGGTGAAAGCATGCCAGAGCAGTGGATGTTTGAAAAACATTGAAAATGTGCAATTTTTTTCAATTAATTCCATAGAAAATGAATGGGAAATTTTATGTGATTTTTTTCACGACTACGTCACGAAAAAATTTGTAGAATGCTGAACAAAGTAATAGCATAGCGAGTCCGATCAAGCCGCACGTTTTGATGTATTGTTTGTCTGTGTGCGATGTACGGTTATTGGGTTATTCGAAATTGAAATTTGTACAGAAGATGAAAAACGGAAGAACAAGAGTTTGGCTGTGCTTTGCTCCCTATATGGGAGTCAATAGTTTGCAATGCATAGCACTGCATCACTAATAATAAACTCCTGTGCACGCAGTTCCCAGGATTAAATGTATTTTCCACAGACCATTTATTTATTCACTTTACTCAAATACAAAGTAAAATGGCAGTAAATCATCTTTCTTTTCTTGCGTATTGCATCATGAGGCGTTCCTGGCTTGTAAATCTCTTATTTTCGGTGCATGACACATTCACGCAGCTGAGCATGCTGTGAATTAACAACGACAACGGTCTGCAGTGGGGCTACACAATTACACACTCAGCGAACATTTCTCCATTTGTGTATGAAAATACACTCCAACGACTCAGTTTGGTTTCATTTACAACCAACGGTGTCTTTTGATGCCAGCACATAATTGAACGAGAGAAGACTGGTTTACCGGAGACAAAATAAGCGTTATCTCTGCTTCTGTTCCCTCCGACAGCCCCGACACACTACTGCCTCCGCCGAGTGCGAGCGCACACACCACATGTCGGGGCCGCGGATGAGTTACTCTCCCTTGATCAACGAAGTCGGCGGGGAATTTGTGGTTATTATCGGTACAAACAGCGCGAATCACAACTTAAATGAGTGCGGTTCAGTTTGACATTATTGTCAGTCCGTTAGATAAACATTTAATTTTATTAAAATCGAAAATTAATATTTAGAGCCTGTGGGCTACAAAAATAATAGTCATTAAAGTAGCCGGCTGGACTTAATTGTGTAGTCGGCTGTATGGCCGGCAGCCGGCGCTTGTGGAAAGCCCTGTCGAATCAGCTCTGCGCATGCGCCGTGCGGCACAAAAAAATGGCAGCCACCATGAAGGCAGGAGATCCGGAGTTTTCAAACATTTGCTTAAGTGTGAAATCGCAAAATGGTATTCTAGCGAACAACAAAATAGTAAAGATTCAGAAAAACAAATCATTCAGTGATCATTTTAATAGTGTAATTTCATCCGAACTAGGCCTAACGGTCGATTTAGAACTACAAAAAGTCCGTGTGTCGGACATTTTAAATACCTTTGTAAAAGTTTTGCAAATGTTGCAGTCAGCATTTAAAATGCTAACAAAGTTTTTGTACAAGTTTCAGTTGATTAAACTGTCATTTTATTAAATGTGTCTGCTTTTGTAATAAAGTACTGAAAGAAAAAGCAAACACAGCATTGCGATTTTCTTATCCATCCATTAAAAAAAAATCCCTCCCGCCCTACTGAAAATTTTTTTTGCTCACCCGGTGGACAGAAAACAGATTTTTTTTTTTAAAGGATGGCCTTGGATTCAAACGTTGTGACTGCATTCTGATTGTCACATAGTTACAAGTTTATCCGATCCTTATATTGTGTTCTGAGTGTGTGAATGCCTGTCAAGGAAAAGAAATGAAGTACTTCTACTAGAATAGTGTTTTCTGGTGAATGTTTACAAGAACAATAAGTTACATTAAATTACATAGTTTTTTTTTTTTTTTTTTTTCAAAAGAGTACGTTTTTGCGTGACTTTAGATTTGGTCTTAATTTTTTTTTGAACATGGTCTTAAAAAGTCTTAAAAAGTCTTAAATTTAACTTGGACAAACTTGTAGACACCCTGACAACAGAAATGTCTGAAAATACAATGCCACACCTTAAAACACCTAAACATAAATTACCACACTGACCTGGTTATGTTACTTTTAGGATGCCCTCGAGTCTGCTATGAAGAACGGACTTTGGGGCCACGCCCTTCTCCTGGCGAGTAAGATGGACAACAGAACACATGCCCGAGTCATGACCAGGTAACACACAACCAGTGTTTCACTGTCATCTTTGCATTGATCTCAACAATCTAAACAGATGAATCACTATGAAGTGTTTATGTCTATCAGGTTCGCCAACAGTCTTCCCATTAATGATCCACTGCAGACAGTCTACCAGCTCATGTCGGGAAGGATGCCTGCTTCTGCCACGGTAACTATGGGGAAAGTCTTTGCATGCAAGTTAGCAATGCTGTGTGCAACAGAATTCGTGTGTGTGTTTTGTATGTGCTTCATACAAGTGGTGTTTTGGCCGTTATTTATATTTTATCTCTTGTATACGTAAAAAGTCTCACTTTTACCTTTTCACTCCCCCCTCCCCCCCATTCTCAAATGCGCCAGTTTCACCCGTTACCCAAAATGTTTTTGGATTCATCAATCTAATAGGTTGCCCTGGGTGGCTGCCCATGTCACTCGTGCATAAATCCACCACTGATTTGAAGTGTAGCTCTGTCCATATGCATACACTATATTTGTGGTCTTGGGAAATAGCCAGCTACTACTTGTTTCACTCGGAATCATTTGGGAGTGGGAAATGTACAAGAGCATTATACAAAATATACCTTGGCAACCTGAGCCTGGAACGTCCACTAATACCCCTTTTCCACCAAATCAGTTCCAGGCCTGGTTCGGGGCCAGTGCTTAGTTTGGAACCGGGTTTTCTGTTTCCACTGACAAAGAACTAGCTCTGGGCCAGAAAAACCGGTTCCAGGGTAGCACCAGCTCTTTGGTGGGCTAGAGGAAAGAACTGCTTACGTCAGCAGGAGGGTGGAGTTGTTAAGACTAACAACAATAGCAAGACCGCGAGAGGGCGCCATTTTTAAATAAGCGACAAGATATCATGGATGCAGTAAAGCAGCAGTCATCCATTATTATTGTTGTTGTTGTTGCTGCTGCTGCTTCTTCTTCTTCTCCATGTTGTTGTTGCTTCGATGTTCGCGCCAAGGTTTATGCAAACGCAGCGACGTAACTGACGTATACAGTGACGTAATGACGTGGCTCCCCTTAGCACCCCAAGCTATGGAAAAGCAAACTGGTTCTCAGCTGGCTCGCAAGTTGAACGAGTTGTGAACCAGCACCAGCACTGGCCCCGAACCAGCCCTGGAACTGATTTGGTGGAAAAGGGGTATAAGAGATGGGCAAAGAGTGAATCGCTTTATATATTAGGGGTGTGCAAAAATATCGATACAGCGATATATCGCGATACTTTGTCTTCCGATTCAATATCGATACTCAAAATTTGAATATCGATATTTTTTCAAATAATAAAATCATGTTTCAGACGGATTGTAAATCCAGTACGACTTCCGCACCTCCGCTCCGCGAGGTGTCGCTGTGCCGCTACCTCACTGCAAGGCACTCTTCATCTTCTCTTTTTTCCCCGGCGGTTGCAGTGAGGAAAAAAAACAGGCAAGCATGGCTGTTAGCATAAACCTAGAGACGCCGCCGAACTTTAAGGCAGATGTTTGGAGGCACTTTGGATTCCAAAGGAAAGGAGAAAAAAACAGTGAGCTGGACAAAGAGAATGCACTTTGCAAAACCTGTTTCGCTCCAATTAAATTAAGATGCTCCAATTAAGATGCCCACTGCACTTTTCAATGTGTTTCAGACAGTGTGTTGTTCCTGCAAAATAAGCACAAGTTAAATGTTCTCCGGTATATGTTCTCAAGTTTACAAAGAACAAATTGATATTAGTGTTAGCACTGAAATGTATGTGCAGTCTGCAGTGCAAGTTTTAAGTTTTCATAAAACAATTTGATTCTACTTGTTAAGCAGCACTGATGTGTCCATGCTTACAGAAAAGTTGATAATACTAGCACAGAAATGGGAATTTTCTGTATGTTGTAGTGAAGCAACTCTTGGTTTTGCCAGCAGTAGAATAGAGACAAATATATGTCTGGCAAGAGTGTGTAGTTATGTATGTGAAATGTAATTTTACAGTGGTCAATAAATTCAGATTTTCTTCAGTGACACTGATATCGTGATGTGGTTGAAATTTCTTGCAATATATCGATTATCGCAGAATCGCTGTACCGTGATATTATCGTTATCGTGGGCAAAATATCGCCATAGTATCGTATCGTGAGGTATCTGGTGATACCCAGCCCTATTATATATGTCTGCCCCTTTATTCAACAGACCAATCAAACTAACTTTCCTATTAATGAAAATACAGGAGGATAACCTCACCTTTTGATTGCCTCTTCCATGTGTTCCTTTTTCCTGGCAGTGTTGTGGGGATGAGAAATGGGGCGACTGGCGTCCTCACCTGGCCATGGTTCTTTCCAACCTCACACATACACTCGACTTGGACACGCGCACCATCTCGACCATGGGAGACACGTTGGGTAAACACGCCCACAATTCACACCCAAAGTGTTTATTGCCTTTACATTATCTTGCTAAAATTGTAAAGCTGAAATGATGCATGATTAGAAGATATTTGACACGTGTGTGTCTGTTGCAGCTTCTAAAGGTCTGCTTGATGCTGCTCATTTCTGTTACTTGATGGCTCAGGTGGGTTTTGGTGTCTTTACTAAGAAGAGCACCAAGATGGTCCTCATTGGCTCCAACCACAGGTATGCGCACAGAGTAGTGGTTATTAATCTATCAAGTAGTGCACTGCACAAAATGTTAAAATATCTTTTCATGTAGTCAGAATGAACTAGCATTTCCTATAATAAGATGAGAGTAAACCAAATATAAGATTATTAAACCTACAGTTGGGGTCAAAAGTTTACATATACAGACATGAATATCATGATAATATTGGGCTTTTAGTGATTTCTTTGAATTGTCCTTTTTCTGTGGCAGGATGATTGATTGTACAACACACAATTTTAATAGAAACAAAAAAAAACCCAAGAATGTGTGTTGATACTGTGTAAAATGTAAATAAAAACCGAATGCGATAATTTGCAAATCATGGAAATGCTATATTTCATTGAAAATAGTACAAAGAGAACATATCAAATGTTGGAACTGAGAAATGTTTTTGTTTTTTGAAAAATATATGCTCATTTTTGAATTTGATGTCAGCAACATGTTTCAAAAACACGCTAAACAACATGCTAAACATTGGGAACTGAGGAGACCAGTTGCTGTAGTTTTGAAAGAGAAATGTTGTCCCATTCTTGCTTGATATACAATTTCAGTTGCTCAACAGTTCGGGGTCTCCTTTGTCGTATTTTGTGCCAAATGTTTTAAATGGGAGACAGGTCTTTACTGCAGGCAGGCCAGTTTAGCACCCGGACTCCTTTACTACAGAGCCATGCGGTTTTAATATGTGCAGAAAGTGGTTTGGCATTGTCTTGCTGAAAGAAGGAGGGCCTTCCCTGAAAAAGATTTTGTCTGGATGGCAGCATATTGCTCTGAAACATGTATATATCATTCAGCATTAATGATGCCTTCCCAGATGTACAAGCTACCAATGTCATGTGCAATAATGCACCCTCATATCATCACAGATGCTGGCTTTTGAACTGTGCACTGATGATAAGCCGGATGGTCCCTCTCCTCTTTAGCCTGGAGGATGCAGTGCCCATGATTTCTAAAAAGAATTTCTACTTTTGATTTGTCAGACCTTGGGACAATTTTCAACTTCGCCTCAGTCCATCATAAAAGAACTTGGGCCCAGAGAAGGTGGCGGTGTTTCTGGATATTGTTTATATCTGGTTTTAAGTTGCATTTGTCGATGCAGTAATGAACTGTTTTCACAGACGATGGTTTTCTGAAGTGTTCCTGAGCCCATACAGTGATTTCCACTACAGACACATGTCTGTTTTTAATGCATTGTCGCCTGAGGGCCTGAAGATCACAGGCATACAGTGTCAGTTTTCAGCCTTGTCTCTTGCATACAGAGATTTCTCCAGATTCTCTGAATCTTTTAATGATATTATGTACCATAGATTATGTGATTCCCAAATTCTTTGCAATTGTACATTGAGGAACGCTATTCTTAAATTGTTGCACTGTTTGCCCAGGCATTCTTTTACAGAGCGGTGAACCCTGCCCTATCTTTACTTCTGAGAAACTCCGCCTCTCTGGGATGCTCTTTTTATACCCAATCATGTCACTGACCTGTTGCCAATTAATCAAATTAGTCTTTTTTTTTTTTAAGCATTACACAACTTTTTCAGTCGTTTGTTGCCCCATCCCAGCTTTTCTGAAATGTGTTGCTGACATTAAATTCAAAATGAACATATATTTTTCAAAAAAACAATTTCTCAGTTTCAACATTTTCTTATATGTTGTCTTTGTACTATTTTCAATGAAATATAGGGTTTCCATGATTTGCAAATCTTCATGTGGCAGGGACTGGTGGCTACCACCAATGGTTAAACCTCCCTGAGATATTGCCCAAAAACTCAGAATAACCCCACTTCAAACAGTGCTATGAATTATCACCCCATTTCAGGTCATTCAGTCAAATGAATGAGACAGAGATGCAGGCTTCCTCAAATGCATATCCAATTTATTGTTCACTGTAGTTATAAAGGATAAAAACAAATTAAGAGATCATAACGACTCCAGTATGATGGTGTTAACAAATACAGTGGTGCTTGAAAGTTTGTGAACCCTTTAGAATTTTCAATATTTCTGCATAAATATGACCTAAAACATCATCAGATTTTCACACAAGTCCTAAAAGTAGCTAAAGAGAACCCAGTTAAACAAATGAGACAAAAATATTATACTTGGTCATTTATTTATTGAGGAAAATTATCCAATATTACATATCTGTGAGTGGCAAAAGTATGTGAACCTTTGCTTTCAATATCTGGTGTGACCCCCTTGTGCAGCAATAACTGCAACTAAACGTTTCCGGTAACTTGATCAGTCCTGCACACCAGCTTGGAGGAATTTTAGCCCATTCCTCCGTACAGAACAGCTTCAACTCTGGGATGTTGGTGGATTTCCTCACATGAACTGCTCACTTCAGTTCCTTCCACAACATTTCGATTGGATTAAGGTCAGGACTTTGAGTTGGCTATTCCAAAATATTAACTTTCTTCTTTAACTATTCTTTGGTAGAACGACTTGTGTGCTGAGGGTCGTTGTCTTGCTGCATGACCCACCTTCTCTTGAGATTCAGTTCATGGACAGATGTCCTGATATTTTCCTTTAGAATTCGCTGGTATAATTCAGAATTAATTGTTCCATCAATGATGGCAAGCCGTCCTGGCCCAGATGCAGCAAAACGGGCCCAAACGATGATACTACCACCACCATGTTTCACAGATGGGATCAGAATCACTTTTATTGCCAGGTATGTGGGGACACGAGGAATTTGACTCCGGTTTCACTTAGCTCTCAGTACAAAACAGATAAAAAGCATATACACAAAACAAACAAAAATTTTTTTTTTAATGTGCAATAGGTGCATAGTGCAAAGTAATCCAAGTAAGTCAAGGATAAAATAGATAATCATAAAGTATACAGTGTACACAGAATGACGGTATGAGTGTGCAAATATTTTACAAGTGATATCACTGATATATGAATCTGGATTTTAGCTGTTCATCACAGAAAGGATTTTCCCTTTTGGTGCAATATGGTGCATAGTGCAAAGATGAAATAGTAAATATAAACTAGACCGGACAATTCCCCGGGGGAAATTGAGAGAGGATGCAGTGCGCGAAGCAATTCGGTCACGCATGTTTGCTGGCCGTGAATGTGTGACCCGCAATGATGTTTCAATGCAATGATCGTGTGTGTGCTCGAGACAGCAGCCGTCATGAAAAAGAGCTATTCAAGAGTATGAACAAAGTGACTACAGGCGGAAATTAGCATGTACTGCTATAACCTGGGACAGACATCTGTCCTTACCACAAGGATAATGTTTAATTTGTGCACTGTCCCTTTTAAAAATAAAATAAACTCTAAACTCTAAGAAGAGTGTTTGTAGTTTGTATGTACGAACAGAAGTGTTCCTAATAAAGTGGGCGGCTAGGGTGAGGCTAAGACACACAAGGGCTGGAGTTTTCTACTGTTTTTTTTATGAAGGACCAGGCCTCGAACAATGACAAATAACTCGACAACGGAGGCAGCTATTCACAAAATTCTTTCACACTGAGCGCTAGAAGGGTCTCCTGAATAAAATGATGTATTTTTTTGTTTGCACTCTTTAAAATAACAACACTAGAGCGATTTAAAAACGAGTGACTTTTCACTCACGTTTATAATGTGTGTCAATGAGCTAAGACACACAAGGTCTTGAATATTGTGCTGTGTTTTACTACGGACCAGACCTCGAACAATGACAAATAACTCGACAACGGAAGCAGCTATTCACAAAATTCTTTCACACTGAGCGCTAGAAGGGTCTCCTGAATAAAATGATGTATTTTTTTGTTTGTACTCTTTAAAATAACGACACTAGAGCGATTTAAAAACGAGTGACTTTTCACTCACGTTTATAATGTGTGTCAATGAGCTAAGACACACAAGGTCTTGAATATTGTGCTGTGTTTTACTACGGACCAGACCTCGAACAATGACAAATAACTCGACAACGGAAGCAGCTATTCACAAAATTCTTTCACAGTGAGTGCTAGAAGGGTCTCCTGAATAAAATGATGTATTTTTTTGTTTGTACTCTTTAAAATAACGACACTAGAGCGATTTAAAAACGAGTGACTTTTCTATCCCGTTTATAATGCGTGTCAATGAGCTAAGACACACAAGGTCTTGAATTTTGTGCTGTGTTTTACTACGGACCAGACCTCGAACAATGACAAATAACTCGACAACGGAAGCAGCTATTCACAAAATTCTTTCACAGTGAGCGCTAGAAGGGTCTCCTGAATAAAATGATGTATTTTTTTGTTTGTAGTCTTAAAAATAACGACACTAGAGCGATTTAAAAACGAGTGACTTTTCTATCCCGTTTATAATGCGTGTCAATGAGCTAAGACACACAAGGTCTTGAATTTTGTGCTGTGTTTTACTACGGACCAGACCTCGAACAATGACAAATAACTCGACAACGGAAGCAGCTATTCACAAAATTCTTTCACAGTGAGCGCTAGAAGGGTCTCCTGAATAAAATGATGTATTTTTTTGTTTGTACTCTTAAAAATAACGACACTAGAGCGATTTAAAAACGAGTGACTTTTCTATCCCGTTTATAATGCGTGTCAATGAGCTAAGACACACAAGGTCTTGAATTTTGTGCTGTGTTTTACTACGGACCAGACCTCGAACAATGACAAATAACTCGACAACGGAAGCAGCTATTCACAAAATTCTTTCACAGTGAGCGCTAGAAGGGTCTCCTGAATAAAATGATGTATTTTTTTGTTTGTACTCTTTAAAATAACGACACTAGAGCGATTTAAAAACGAGTGACTTTTCACTCACGTTTACAATGGGTTTCAATGAAGCCTGTCAGCTGCCCTGTCCTCAGTTTGACGCTTGTCATTCAAAAACCGTAAATCCTATCGTTTAGGTAGACACATTGTGTGAATCAGGACAAGTTTTCCTACTACTTTTGAGAAAATCATGTCTGTAGAGTGAAATTTGTGGCTGAAAACACAGTTTAAGCGAGAAAGTTTGACCTTTTTTTTTAACCTCTCTCCACTCTGAGCTTAACGAGGTCCACTGGTGTGTAACGCAATAGACACCCATTCAAAAGCCGGATTTTCTCCCAGAACCCACATGGCGTTTGAGCCGGGACTGATCCGAAAGTGTAGAACCTAGCAGAAAAGTTGAATGCCAGATCCACAGAGGAGAAGTTTTCCTACGTTTTAGAGTTTGAATCACGTCTCTAGGTGAAAGCATGCCAGAGCAGCGGACGTTTTAAAAACGTTGAAAAAGTGCTTTTTTTTCAATTAATTCCATAGAAATGAATGGGGTTTTTTTGGACGATTTTTTCGCGACTACGTCGCGAAAAAATCGTAATCTGTAGAGAAAAGTAATAGCATAGCGAGTCCGATCGAGCCGCACGTTTTGATATATTGTTTGTCTGTGTGCGACGTACGGTTATTGAGTTATTCGAAATCAAAATTTGCGTAGGAATAATAAGAAATATAAGAAGAAGAAACATGTAGAAGAACAATAGTTGCAGTGCTTTGCACTGCAACCTATGGGCTCCCCTAGGGGAGCCCATAGGTTGCTGTGCTGCAGCACTGCATCCTAATAAGTATAAATACTGTATAAGTAACAGTGAGCACAGAATGACAGTATGAGTGTACAGATATTTTGCAAGTGATATTACTGATGTATGAATCTGGATTTTAGCTGTTCATCACAGAGACAGCCTGAGGGGAAAAAACTATTCTTGTGTCTGGTTGTTTTTGCATACAGTGATCTATATCGCCTCCCTGAGGGGAGAAGATTAAACAGATTGCGACCAGGGTGTGATGGGTCCAAAGAGATGTTACCTGCCCGTTTCCTGACTCTGGACAAGTATAGGTCTTGGATGGAGGGCAGGTTGACACCAATAATTTTCTCTGCAGACCTTATTGTCTGTTGCAGTCTGTTCTTCTCCTGTTTGGTGACCGATCCAAACCAAACAGTGATGGAAGAGCAAAGAACAGACTGAATGATGGCAGAGTAGAATCGTGTCAGCAGCTCCTTAGGCAGGTTGAGCTTCCTGAGCTGGTGCAGAAAGTACAACCTCTGCTGAGCCTTTTTGATGATAGTGACTGTGTTGGTCTCCCACTTCAAGTCCTGAGAGATTGTGGAACCCAGAAACTTGAAGCTTTCAACAGCAGTCACAGTGTTGATGGTGATGGGCAGCAGAGTGGGGGGTCTCCTCCTAAAGTCCACTGTCATCTCCACAGTTTTGAGCATGTTCAGTTCCAGATTGTTCTGACCGCACCACCAGACCAGCCATTCAACCTCCCGTCTGTATGCAGACTCGTCACCATCTTGGATGAGGCCGATGACCGTTGTATCGTCCGCAAATTTCAGGAGTTTAACAGATGGGTCTCTTGAGGTGCAGTCATTGGTATAAAGGGAGAAGAGCAGTGGGGAGAGCACACACCCTTGGTAAGGTTCTTATGTTGGAATGCAGTGTTTTCCTTTCTCCAAACAGCTTTTCATTTAAACCAAAAATTCTACTTTGGTCTCATCCGTGCACAAAACATTTTTCCAATAGCCTTCTGGCTTGTCCACGTGATCTTTAGCAAACTGCAGATGAGCAGCAATGTTCTTTTTGGAGAGCAGTGGCTTTCTCCTTGCAACCCTGCCATGCACACCATTGTTGTTCAGTGTTCTCCTGATGGTGGACTCATGAACATTAACATTAGCCAATGTGAGAGAGGCCTTCAGTTGCTTAGAAGTTACCCTGGGGTCCTTTGTGACCTCGCCGACTATTACACGCCTTGCTCTTGGAGTGATCTTTGTTGGTCGACCACTCCTGGGGAGGGTAACAATGGTCTTGAATTTTCTCCATTTGTACACAATCTGTCTGACTGTGGATTGGTGGAGTCCAAACTCTTTAGAGGTGGTTTTGTAACCTTTTCCATCCTGATGAGCATCAACAACGCTTTTTCTGAGGTCCTCAGAAATCTCCTTTGTTTGTGCCATGATACACTTCCAGAAACATGTGTTGTGAAGATCAGACTTTGATAGATCCCTGTTCTTTAAATAAAACAGGGTGCCCACTCACACCTGATTGTCATCCCGTTGATTGAAAACACCTGACTCTAATTTCACCTTCAAATTAACTGCTTATCCTTGAGCTTCACATACGTTTGCCACTCACAGATATGTAATATTGGCTCATTTTCTCAATAAATAAATGAGCAAGTATAATATTTTTGTCTCATTTGTTTAACTGGGTTCTCTTTATCTACTTTTAGGACTTGTATGAAAATCTGATGATGTTTTGGTCATATTTAGGCAGAAATATAGACAATTCTAAAGGATTAACAAACTTTCAAGCACCACTGTAGGTCTTGGGAGGCAACAGTGCAACAGTGGCCTCTACGCCGTTTTCATCCCACCAAAAAAAACCCCAGCAAAACAAATTTCCCCAATCATAAACAAACTATCTTCAAATCTTTGTGGTGCCACACAAACATAACATATTCAAATCACAACTCCCATCAACTACAACACTCTAAACCCTGGGTGCCCACTACGTCGATCGCGATCGACCGGTCGATCTCGAAGGCAGGGATGGTAGATCTCATGATTGATATGTAAATATTAATACATTTATGAAATAAAAAAAAAAACGTTGTGGTCATTTTTACATGTAAACAAATTCGCTTTTTCCCTGAAGCGAAATGTCAGCCAAGCGCTGCGTCAAAAAAATTGTTACATTAGGTTACCATGACAACCAGCAAAATGAAACTGCTGGTTTCAAAGATGCAGCGCCGTGATTTAGGAAACTTCCGAAACCTCGCCTCGGAGCTGGAGATGCAAGGGAGGGCGTTTGCGCAACTTAACAGTGCGCGCTACACTGAGCAGATTGAAATTCTCCAGTCAGAGTTTGAGAAGCAATTTCAAGACTTTGCTTTGCTCGAGCCACTAGCTACATTCATGTGCCACCCATTCGGGGAAGATACTGAGGTGGATTCCCTCGCCTCAAAAGTTGCGGCACTGTTTCAACTGAACACGTCTGCCATGGAAGACGAGATGCTGAAGTCTGACATCGAGTTGAAGTCCAGGGTGCATGGGCCGTTTTGGAATTTACTCACGGAGGCGAAGTACCCGAACATGCGGCAATGTGCCACCTCCTTAACCGCATTGTTCGGCTCCACTTATTTGTGCGAGTCGGCCTTTTCGCCTATGAAGATCATTAAGTCCAAATACCGCTCCAGTATGTCCGACGATCATCTCGAGGCCTGCTTGAGGCTCGCTACCAGCAGCTACTGTCCGGACTATGCAGCCCTCTCTGACTCCCTCCAGTGCCGATCATCATCGGATTAAGATCTGATTTAGGGCCTACATCAGTATGCTATGTATTAAAGTTGTGCTGTTGCTAAGTTCCACGGTAAAAAAGAAAAGAAAGAAGGAAAAAAATATAAAAAGGAAAAATGTTTTTATATAAAATTGTTGTAAATGTCAAATCTCTGTCTAGCAGGCTATACAAAAGTCAATTGATGTGAACAAAAATGTTTTGGGGTTTACAATGCCTATCTGGATGCATTTAACTTTTTTTTCTAAACATAGCCCATTTTTTTTTTCAGTGGGCTTGTTTCATGTTTACATATTAGTAGTTTGCGGTTTATAAAAGTTAACAGTGATTTGAACAAAAATACGTTTAGGAGTACAAAGCTTATGCATTTAACATAATTTGAATGTAAATTTCAGTCACCTTTTTGTATGCATGTTTGCATATTATTAAACAAATTGCATATGAATGTTTATAAATCAAAACAAGTGTCATTGTTGTTGTTGTTGTTATTATTATTATTATTATTACTATTACTAGTAGTAGTAGTAGTAGTAGTAGCAGTACTAGTAGTCATAGTAGGCCTAGTAGTGGTAACAACCTAGTCCAAGTAGATCATATTAACATGGTCATTTTAAAAATAGCTCGCGCATCAAAATATTGTGGGCACCCCTGCTCTAAACAAACCCAAAAGAAAACTGTCAGAGCACAAAGTAAACCCCATACATTTGCCCCAAGCCAATACAGAATTTACAGTACTATTAGAAGGTTAATTTACAACCCCAATTCCAAAAAAGTTGGGACAAAGTGCAAATTGTAAATAAAAATGGAATGCAATAATTTACAAATCTCAAAAACTGATATTGTATTCATAATAGAACATGGACAACATATCAAATGTCGAAAGTGAGACGTTTTGAAATTTCATGCCAAATATTGGCTCATTTGTAATTTCATGACAGCAACTCATCTCAAAGTTGGGACAGGGGCAATAAGAGGCTGGAAAAGTTAAAGGTACAAAAAAGGAACAGCTGGAGGACCAAATTGCAACTCATTAGGTCAATTGGCAATAGGTCATTAACATGACTGGGTATAAAAAGAGCATCTTGGAGTGGCAGCGGTTCTCAGAAGTAAAGATGGGAAGAGGATCACCAATCCCCCTAATTCTGCGCCGACAAATAGTGGAGCAATATCAGAAAGGAGTTTGACAGTGTAAAATTGCAAAGAGTTTGAACATATCATCATCTACAGTGCACAATATCATCAAAAGATTCAGAGAATCTGGAAGAATCTCTGTGCGTAAGGGTCAAGGCCGGAAAACCATACTGGGTGCCCATGATCTTCGGGCCCTTAGACGGCACTGCATCACATACAGGCATGCTTCTGTATTGGAAATCACAAAATGGGCTCAGGAATATTTCCAGAGAACATGATCTGTGAACACAATTCACCGTGCCATCCGCCGTTGCCAGCTAAAACTCTATAGTTCAAAGAAGAAGCCGTATGATCCAGAAGCGCAGACATCTTCACTGGGCCAAGGCTCATTTAAAATGGACTGTGGCAAAGTGGAAAACTGTTCTGTGGTCAGACGAATCAAAATTTGAAGTTCTTTATGGAAATCAGGGACGCCGTGTCATTTGGACTAAAGAGGAGAAGGACGACCCAAGTTATCAGTGCTCAGTTCAGAAGCCTGCATCTCTGATGGTATGGGGTTGCATTAGTGCGTGTGGCATGGGCAGCTTATGCATCTGGAAAGACACCATCAATGCTGAAAGGTATATCCAGGTTCTAGAGCAACATATGCTCCCATCCAGACGACGTCTCTTTCAGGGAAGAACTTGCATTTTCCAACATGACAATGCCAAACCACAGACTGCATCAATTACAGCATCATGGCTGCGTAGAAGAAGGGTCCGGGTACTGAACTGGCCAGCCTGCAGTCCAGATCTTTCACCCATACAAAACAAGTGGGGCATCATAAAATGGAAGATACGACAAAAAAGACCTAAGACAGTTGAGCAACCTGAATCCTACATTAGACAAGAATGGGTTAACATTCCTATCCCTAAACTTGAGCAACTTGTCTCCTCAGTCCCCAGACGTTTACAGACTGTTGTAAAGAGAAAAGGGGATGTCTCACAGTGGTAAACATGGCCTTGTCCCAACTTTTTTGAGATGTGTTGTCATGAAATTTAAACTCGCCTAATTTTTCTCTTTAAATGATACATTTTCTCAGTTTAAACATTTGATGTGTCATCTATGTTCTATTCTGAATAAAATATGGAATTTTGAAACTTCCACATCATTGCATTCCGTTTTTATTTACAATTTGTACTTTGTCCCAACTTTTTTGGAATCGGGGTTGTAAAAAAACCCCCTCAAATTAATAGAAAAACATATCAAAACATGAAAACAGTTGGCAGCATGCCATTCATACACACCCACTAGACACCA
The DNA here is from genome assembly GCF_027579695.1 of Neoarius graeffei. Lineage (NCBI taxonomy): Eukaryota > Metazoa > Chordata > Actinopteri > Siluriformes > Ariidae > Neoarius > Neoarius graeffei. The sequence continues at coordinate 23,027,896 of NC_083580.1, read as the reverse complement.
TTCAACCCACACAAACGCGCAACATACACTCCGCCAACATACACACACAAAACAGCAAACACCAACCACGAGCACACCAGACAACACAAACTGTCCCATGCAGTGGCACAGATGTGGCATGGTTAAAAGAACAGCGTTAGCCTAGCAACAAGGAGTTAGGAGTTGGAAGCAAGCAGCCGGCAGTGAAGCAACCCAGCAAGGTAGCTGCAACAGCCAAAGAAGCACAGCAGTCACCGAGTTTCTGAAACTATGCATTTTTGAGCTTACAAATCAGGAAACACTACAGCCATCCACTGTGTCTCGACCTGCCTCGCATACAAACGTTACAGACTGCACAAATCACCGGCCCACTTTCCATGGCGGAAGCTCATAACAAACTCCCTAGACAAATAAACCATCGGCTCACTTTACGTGTCTGAAGCTCTTAACAAACTCCCAGCGCAATGTCAACACCCAACATGCAGAGAAACAAAACCAGCTTGCCTGACTCCGGGATCTACGGGCAATCAAACAACCTCCAGCACCTGTGCTCTTAAAGGAGACTGTGCTGATGAATGAACCTGTGCTACACCCCCTTATTCGTCCAAATTAAGCAGCATCCTCCTACATTCGCATTGTTTTTATTTGTGTTTCACACAGTGTCCCAACCTTTTTGGAATTGGGATTGTAATATTGTTTCCAAGCTGACGAAAGATTTCAATAGTTCAAGGAGTTCTTTATCACGAGAAGTGAGTTGGCATTTAAACCAAGTACCATCAGTTGAGTGTCACTACTACACATCAACACACACCATCTCTCTCTCTCTCTCTCTGCCTCTGCTCCTCAGTCTTCCATTTGTGAAGTTCTGTATTATAGAAGCGATCCAGAGGACAGAAGCGTATGAGTATGCACAATCACTTGGTTCCCAGCCTCTTTCATTGCCCAACTTCCAGGTTAGTATCTTAAACACACGTGCACCATACTTGCAGAGTCAATCTGAAATATTTGCAGTGAGAGAGATCAACACCATCCAGTTTTTTTCTGAAAGTCCGTATATTCATAAAGTAAATGGTTCACAGGCAGCTTGCCTGGAAGGACCATTTCTCTGTTTCGTGGGGGGGGGGAAACATCTCTGTTGCTCAAACTAATGGACATCAGTGATTATTGGTGACTACGACCAGAGTTTTCTTCACTCCATGTGATTTTTGGGTTTGTGTGAAATGGTGTAAAAGTCAAACCTTTGACTTTTGCAGGTGTTTAAGTTCATCTACGCATGCCGCCTGGCGGAGGTGGGGCTTTGCGCTCAAGCCTTTCACTACTGTGAGGTCATTTCCCGTGCACTTCTGACCTTGCCTAACTACTACTCATCTGTTTTCATCAGTCAGATTATACAGGTATATACACTTTTCACATCTGTCATGTGCTCTCGATTTTTCACTTGTTGTGCTTAGAGAGCTTTTAAACATGCCTCTCTCTCTCTCTCTCTCTCTCTCTCTCTCTGGTTACAGATGTCTGAGCGATTGAGGTTTTTCGACCCCCAGCTGAAGGAGAAGCCAGAGCAAGAACTCTTCCAGGAGCCTGACTGGCTACTGCAGCTAAGGAAACTTAGCAGCCAGATCAAGGTGTGTGTGCATCTGTTTGTGTGTGAATAGTGTTTTTTATACTGTTACATTGTGTATGTGTGAGATATAGTGCATCTCAAAAAATTAGAATATTGTGAAAGTTCAATATTTTCCATCAGTTATTTAAGAAAGTGAAAATGTTATATATTATAGACTCATTACACATAAACTAAAATGTTTCAAGCATTTTTCTATTTTAATCAGTATGGCATACAGTACAAAAACATAAAAACCCCATCTCAAAATATTAGAATATTTCATTTCGAGTATGAACACAGTGTATCTCTCGGTCTAGTTCAGTACACACAACCACAATCATGGGGAAAACTGCTGACTTGACTGTTGTCCAGAAGATGATCACTGATGCCCTCCACAAGGAAGGTAAGCCACAAAAGGTCATTGCTGAAAAGGGTGGCTGGAAAAGGTGCACAAGCAACAGGGATGGCTGCAGTCTTGAGAGGATTGTCAAGAAAAGTTGATTCATGAACTTGGGAGAGCTTCACAAGGAGTGGACTGAGGCTGGTGTCAGTGTATCAAGACCCATCATGAACAGACATCTTCAAGAAAGGGGATACAACTTTTGCATTCCTAATATCAAGCTACTCCTGAGCCAGAGACAATGTCAGAAGTGTCTTATCTGGGCTAAGGAGAGAAAGAAATGGACTGTTGCTCAGTGGTCCAAAGTCCTCTTTTCAGATGAAAGTACATTTTGCATTTAATTTGGAAATCACGGTTCTAGAGTCTGGAGGAAGAGTGGAGCGGCACAGAATCCAAGGTATTTGAAGCCCAGTGTGAAGTTTCCACAGTCTGTGATGATTTGGGGTGCCATGTCATCTGCTGTTGTTGGTCCGCTGTATTTTATCAAGTCCAAAGTCAACACAGCCATCTGCCAGGAGATTTTAGAGTGCTTCATGCTTCCATCTGCTGACGAGCTTTTTGGAGATGCTGATTTCCTTTTCCAGCAGGACTTAGCACCTACCCACAGTGCCAAAACTACTACCAAATGGTTTGCTGACCATGATATTACTGTGTTTGATTGGCCAGCCAACTTGCCTGACCTGAACCTGATAGAGAATCTATGGGGTATTGTCAAGAGGAAGATGAGAAACACCCGACCCAAAAATACAGATACGCTGAAGGCCACTATCAAAGCAACCTGGGCTTCGATAACACCTCAGCAGTGCCACAGACTGATCACCTCCATGCCACACCGCATTGATACAGTAATTCATGGTAAAGGAGCCCCAACCAAGTATTGAGTGTATAAATGAATATACTTTTCAGAAGTTGGACATTTCTGTATTGTAAATCCTTTTTTTGATTGATCTTAGGGAATATTCTAATAATTTGAGATACTGGATTTCTGATTTTCATGAGCTATAAGCCATAATCATCAAAATTAAAACAAAAAAGGCTTTAAATATTTCACTTTACATGTAATGAATATAGAATATATGAAAGTTTACCTTTTTGAATTAAATTATGAAAAAAAAGGAACTTTTTCATGGTATTCTAATTTTCTGAGATGCACTAGTATATATTGCACATTGGCCAAGAATAGTTCTATTGCACATTTGAGTTTAAAGCCATGATTGCTTGGGAATTAAAAACTGTTTTTTAGGCGGTTTGACCTGGTTTTCATTGCTCTGTATCTCTTGCCTGATGGCAAAAGCTGGAAGAGACAATGACCGGGGTGTGAAGAGTCTTTTGAAATGTCCATTGCTTTCCTGCGGCATCTGGAGGTGTAAATCTGTTCCAGGGTGGGGAGGGGGCAGCCTGTTGTTTTCTCTGCTGCCCTAACGACCCTGTGGAGCGCCGCCTTCTCTGAGGATGTGCAGCTGCCGTACCAAACACACCGTCCGTACGTGAGCACACACTCTATGGAGCAGTGATACAAGGCCCGGAGCAGATTTTGGGGGAGACGGTTCTTTCTGAGGATTCTCAGAAAGTACAGTCTCTGCTGCGCCTTCTTCAGCAGCTCCTTGGTGTTGGCACTCCAGGTTAGGCCGTTCTCCAGCTCAAGGCCGAGAAACCTGAACACCGGGACCCTCTCCACACAGGCTCCGTTGATGATGAGTGGCTGGATGTCAGCTTTGTTTTTCCTAAAGTCAATAACCAGCTCCTTTGTTTTGGTGGTATTGAGGAGCAGATTGTTGACTTTGCACCATTCTGACAGCTGCTCCACCTCGTCCCTGTCTGCTAGCTTGCCCGAGATGAGTCCGACCACGGTCGTGTCATCTGCGAACTTTACAATCTTGTTGCTAAGGTGGGTGGAGACACAGTCATATGTGTAGAGGGTGTAAAGGAGTGGGCTAAGTGCACAACCCTGTGGCGAGCCGGTGTTCAGGCTGAGAGCAGTGGAGGTGTGGGAACCCAGCCTGACCCTCTGGGAGCGGCCTGACAAAGTCCAATATCCAGCTGCAGGTGAGTGGTGGAAGCTCAAGGTCCGCCAGCTTGGACACCAGTCGTTGTGGAAGGATGGTATTAAACACCGAGCTGAAGTCCACAAAGAGCATTCTGGCGTAGCTGCAGGCAAGGATATGACTCCGCACCAGTTTCTCAAAGCACTTCATGATGACAGGTGTAAGTGACATTGGGCGGTAGTCATTCAGGGTGTTGATGTTAGGTTTTTTGGCAGCGGTACAATGGTTGAGGACTTGCGGCAGGATGGGACAATGGCCTGAGACAGGGACTGGTTAAAAATCCTTGTGAAGACTCCAGCCAGTTGATTCGCACAGTCTTTCAGCACCCATCCCGTCACACTGTCGGGTCCTGCAGCCTTCCTTGGGTTCACCTTCCTCATCACCCGCCTCACCTCACACTCCTCTACCGTGAGGGTGAGGCTGCTGTGGACAGGCGGCTGTGATGGAGCTGCTGTTGGTGTCCCCTCAAAGTGGGCAAAGAAGATATTCAGCTCCTCTACCAGAGAAGAGTCTCCCTCCGTGGGTGGGGGGTTGCTGGATCTGTAACTGGTGATGTGCTGGACACCCTGCCACACCTGCCTGGTGGTGTTGCTCCTGAGCTGGTCCTCTATCCTCCTTCTCTATGTTGCGCATGTATAAAAAATATGGGTCTGTCTCAGAAACTGGGTACTGTGGGGGTACCCTACTAAATATACTCAGTCAATAAACTATACGGTTTTGAATGGTGATGTTGGTTTTAATTTGAAATAAAATGATGAAAGAAATAATACAGATAAAACTAAATCTTTGATGTGAATATTCAGAATTTAGCAAAAATTCTGCAAATTTGTGGAAAAATGGCGGCTTGATCTGGGACATGATAAATGGTTGATTACATCGCATTCCCTTAAAAAGGTTGTAGCCCACTGAAAAGTCTACAGTTATCACTAATTGTATTTTAAGTTGTAACTTTATACACCTAAGAATTGGTGCGCTCACAGAATAATCATAACCGTGATAAAACATCATGCAAAATATTTGATCACCGTTGTAACTCCATTTTCCGCAAACCCAAAACCAATATGATCGTGTGTTTTGACCTAAACAGAAAGCCTCAGGGTCAAGGTCACTACTTCACCAAAAGTAGTAACTTAATCACTACGCCATATAAAAATTTAGTTATAAATCTGCGATTTTGTTTTTTAAAACGAAAGCTGAAAGTTAGGTATAGAATGTTTCTTACAGAATGTTACAGTGGTAGCTGGTCTTGTATGACTTTCTGAGCTATAAAATGAGTTGTGGTCTATTTTTTACCGTAGCGTGTTATTTGTGTGCGGGGAAGGACACACATTAACAATTTGCATGTCTCATCTCATCTCATTATCTCTAGCCGCTTTATCCTTCTACAGGGTCGCAGGCAAGCTGGAGCCTATCCCAGCTGACTACGGGCGAAAGGCGGGGTACACCCTGGACAAGTCGCCAGGTCATCACAGGGCTGACACATAGACACAGACAACCATTCACACTCACATTCACACCTACGGTCAATTTAGAGTCACCAGTTAACCTAACCTGCATGTCTTTGGACTGTGGGGGAAACCGGAGCACCCGGAGGAAACCCACGCGGACACGGGGAGAACATGCAAACTCCACACAGAAAGGCCCTCGCCGGCCCCGGGGCTCGAACCCAGGACCTTCTTGCTGTGAGGCGACAGCGCTAACCACTACACCACCGTGCCGCCCAATTTGCATGTGTAGAATGGAATTTTCCACTCCAACAGTTAGAAGTTGATCATGCTTCCATTTGCGGTCTTTCTGTTACGCGGGTGATCTGTTCGGACGTTATCACTGAAAAGGTGAGTTTTGACAGTTTTATTTTGTTTTAGTCTTGCAGTATAAGGCAGTAGAATGTTTCTTTTTCATCTTACTTTCATATTTCGTAGTGTTTGCGTGTTTTTGGCCAATATTTTGCAACCATGGTCAATATAGATCGAACTTTTGATAGAATCTACGGCCAGTCAATTTGCCCCGCCCCCGCCTCATGCTCCGTCCGGTGCGGCAGTGATGTCCCGTTGCTCGCGTGCCGCAACAGAGACCCACGCGACCTTCAGCCGGTACAGTCGCTGTTCTTTTACCACTGCCGTTATTCTCATCTTTCCGGTGTGTTCTTGATTTTTCCATTGTGTCCTATTTCGCCATATCAAATGCCCAAAATGTATCATATTTATTCATATTTAAGTGAATAATCAATTCAGTCATCATAACTTGGCATTTTTAACCCAAGCGATCTAAAAGAAAAAATGTATTCAATATTTTCACTCATCTGTGAAGGAGGGGCTTTAATTCTTCATGATGTAGTTATTTTATATGTAAATCAATTTTACAAAAGCATTTGAATTGTAATAAAAAAAAATTTCCATAGTGGAGGCCAGATAAAGCAAGACGCTGTCTTTATTCTTATTAAACATGATAATATCTGTCTATCTGATGAATGTAATTTCTTTTGGACCACTAACTTGTCACTCCTGACCTGTTTGAAAATATAAAACGAGGCTTCTTAATATTGTGTTCTTAGCTATGTAGCATGGAACACAGGACTACATAGAGTGCAAATATACAATAGTGTGACACAAGTGCAAAATGTTCAATTAATACATGGGGCACTGCACACACAGAATACTGTTAGATGACTTGGCGGTAAAGATGATGAACATAGCTGTGCAGTTGCATGGTAGCAGCACATTTGACGAGAAACTAATGCAAGTACACTATCTGGGCAAAAAAAGTCACCTTTGAGATTTAAATAAACAAAGAGCCTTTGATCGGATAATTACTGCAGTGATCAATATGCTTCAGCTGGAAAAATTCTTTTAACCCGAACTGATGCAGTGAGTAGCTTCTCATCTCATTATCTCTAGCCACTTTATCCTGTTCTACAGGGTCGCAGGCGAGCTGGAGCCTATCCCAGCTGACTATGGGTGAAAGGCGGGGTACACCCTGGACAAGTCGCCAGGTCATCACAGGGCTGACACATAGACACAGACAACCATTCACACTCACATTCACACCTACGGTCAATTTAGAGTCACCAGTTAACCTAACCTGCATGTCTTTGGACTGTGGGGGAAACCGGAGCACCCGGAGGAAACCCACGCGGACACGGGGAGAACATGCAAACTCCACACAGAAAGGCCCTCGCCAGCCACGGGGCTCGAACCCGGACCTTCTTGCTGTGAGGCGACAGCGCTAACCACTACACCACCGTGCCGCCCTGAGTAGCTTCTCATTTCTTTAAAAACCATGCCAGAAGAAGTATTCCGTGGTTGTGGAAAAGATGTTACTGTGTTCCAGAAGGGTCATAGTATTGATCTGCATCAAGCAAAGAAAATTTAAGGAGATTGCTGGAATGACTGGACTTGAGTTAAAAACTGTCCAATGCATTAATAAAACTTGTAAGTATAGTGGTGAACTGTCACCTTGGCAGAAGAAATGTGGTTATACAAAGGAAAAAAAATCTTGACTGACTGACTGGCAATCACTTAAACACTTGAAGTCAAATTGTAAAAAATAGCCATGAGTTCTACTGTCAGTGTTTTTAATATTGAAAGTAAGAACGTTTCCACAAGCACTATGTGATGAGGCCTCGCAGGATTGGGACTAAACAGCCGTGTGGCCATAAGAAAACCACTTGTTAGGCCACGCCAATTTAATTAGTTGGTTCTCGGATTTTTTCAGGAAAAATATGAAGCGAGCGGGTGAAATAAAAAAAAAAAAAAAAAAAAAAAATGCTCTGATGGTAAAATTAGCGGTGGAAATAGACCAAACAATACAGGCAAACCAGTAAACAGAATTTCAATACACCTGTCAAAGATTTTACGCTTCTGTTTGCTGAATATCCTAACAATCACAAACACAGGCTTTGCAGGACTCCCCTCCACAGGCATGTTTCTTCCACAAGTCTTTATCGAAAGTGAAAGGGGCGATTTGATTGGTTTTCAACATCACATGACCTTTTGTGTTGGCGGGAGATTGATTTCGATTTTTTTTTTCATTTTGCATTTTCTTCAAGCGGCGATTCCGAGAACCAACTAATTGAATTGGTGTGGCCTTAATGAGGCTCATCGGAAGAAAAAGCTTCAGTTTGCTCAGGAGAATAAAGATTGGATTCTGGAGCGAAGGAAAAAGGTTGTGTGGTCTGATGAGTCCAGATTTGCTCTATTCCAGAGTGATGTGCATGAAGCGATGCACCCATCATGCATTGTGGCCACTGTACAAGCCTCTGGAGGCAGTGTTATGATCTGGGGTTGCTTCAGTTGGTCAGGTCGAGGCTCAGCAACATTATAGGGCAATAAAATGAAGTCAGCTGACGACCTGAATGGCCAGGTTATCACATCAGTGGATTTTTTTTTTCTTTTTCCCCTTCCCTGATGGCACAGGAATAAAATTAGGGTTCAAATTGTGAAAGAGGTGGTTCAGGAAGCATGAAGAATCATTTTTACACATGAGCTGGTCATCACAGAGTCCTGATCTTAACCCCACTGAAAAGCTTTGGGATGTGCTGGAGAAGACTTTACAGAGTGGTTCGACTTTCCCATGGAGAAGACAAGATCTCGGTGAGAAACGAATGCATCTCTTGATGGAAATGAAAGTTGTGACATTGTGTAACATTGCCATGGTGAACATGGACCATGCTCAAGGTGGTCCAACAAACTACCCCTCCCCCCAGGCAGTGTAGTTGACTGTACAAGCTGCAGTTTAGACACAAACCACTATGGGGTCATCCATAATTTTCATCATTATCATGAGCGTACAAACCGTATGCAGGGGAGGGGGTTAATGACCAGGCGTACACTTTTTAAAAATGAAAAAATGATGATCCGTCAATGTGCGAATCGATGGCCGCCATGTTAAAAATTTCGCGCCACATCGGTGTTGCCAGCTAGCTCTACACGCTTTCTTTCTTCAATACAACAACAATGGCTGACCCAGATTTTGACCGCATTTACAAATTTGTGAATAGTAGAAATATTGCTATTCACAAGACTCCTTCAAACGAGTACGAGCAGTTTTTAAACGTTTGTTTCCTGCATTCATCTGAGAAGCGGCAGGAGGCAGTTAGGGCAGGACAGGCTGCTTGGAAAGAATCAAAAACGAACGTTTCAAAGCAAGCTGAGCTGTGCCGGCAAGCGATCGTCTAGATGGAAAAAATCAAGTCGACTTTTACAATTTGGGACTATTTCTCTCGTAAAACGGTACGTAGGATATCATATGGGTATTTTGTACTTGCGTCAGCAGTCAGTTGAATTTTATACAGTCAGTCGTCTTTTCTTCCATTTCAGAATGAAAGCCCTGCATGACCAGTCCCAGCTCCAATTTGAACTGCTGGTGTGATTTTGTCAAGTGTTCTTCACATCCTGGAGTGAATTTTGTTTTATTCTTTATTTTCAACATTTAATCTGGGGCCAAAAACAGTGACTCTCTTTTAAGGGGAGCTGTTTCCTTTGGGCTCCTCATGAACAATGGATTTCCTATTGTTCATGAGGAGCCAAATGGCAACAGCTCCCCTTAAAAAGACAGTCTCTAATTTTCAAAAATGAATCGCCTGCTTTCTATGAAAACTTCTGGACCCGGCTTGTGTCTTCTTTTCTTCTTTTGTGAATCTTTGTATTGTCCTGTCATCCGATTTTAATAAAAAGTAATACAAGACATGGTTTTATTTTGAATTCCTATTCCACGTCGATCCATCATTTTTTTTTGTCCGCTAATGTACACTTTTTTTGGGGGAGGGGTTGCTCAAAAGTCGACTCTTTGTAGACTCATGATGATGATTAAATTATGGATGACCCCTAAGAGGGCCGAAGAGTACTTGTTGGTGTAATTTTATCAGAATCAAGTTTATTGCCAAGTACGTTCTCGCATACAAGGAATTTGCTTTGGTGATTGGTACTTGAACAGTTAAAACAAAAGTAGCTGTATACATAGAATAAAAAAATAGAAGAATCGGAAATATACGAATTTGAAAGTGGATGGTATTTAAGGGGCATGTGCATGGGTTGTTGAAGTCCAAGCTGTACAGTACTTCCTGGAATGTGTAAAAATAGGTCACATGATGAAGATGGAGAAGAGACATGATAAAATTGCATGAGAGGAAGATGACTCATAACCAAACTGTACAGTGTGTGCCAGAATGTGCATTAAAGGTTCAGAGAACGGAGATGTATGACATGACCTTGAAATGTGCAAAATCACAGTTCAGAGACAAAATGCATTAATGTTACAGATTGGAAGTGTGAGGTTAGTCAGTGGGGGGTTCTGACCTTATTGATGAGGCCAGCTGCAGTGGGGAAACAGCTGACCTTCTGGCGTGAAGTTTCGGTTCTAATGGATGGCAACTTCCTATGAGAGGGGAGCGATTCGAAAAGTTTGTGTCTGGGGTGAGAGGGGTCGGCCACAATCCTTTCAGCTCTCCTCAGGGTCCTGGACTCATTGTAGCCAATCGTCCTCTCAGCAGAACGAATGGTGTGCTGCAGTCTGCCCTTGTCCCTGGCAGTGGTAGCAGCGTACCAGACGGTGATGGAGGAGGTGAGGATGGACTCGGTGGTGGTGTAAAAGTGCACCATCATTGTCTTTAGCAGATCAAACTTCTTCAGCTGCTGCAGGAAGTACATTCTTTGCTGTGCTTTCTTGGTGAGAGAGCAGGTATTCGTCTCCCACTTAAGATCCTAGGTGATTATAGTGCCCAGGAAGCAGAAATACTCTTGTTTATCACTCAGCAAGCCCTGCTATCAACAGGGCAAATAACACGAGAGAGGGTGAACACTAGCTAGTTCATCGGTCAGCAAGCCCCGCTATCAACAGAGCAATGAACATAGCGTGCCACTCAGTTCTCTGGGTGGAGTCTTGCCAAATGACGATTGAAGTTCGAGGTCGTCCCTGTCGTCTCCTCGATAGTTCTTCTACATATGGAACACATAGCAGTGCATTTTTTTCCCCACTGCACGAGAAGTCTGTGTAAGCAAAGGGGACAACCCTAATGGCATTCTTTCCAGGCATTTTAGCACCGTTAACGTTAGTTTGTTCCTGACCATGATGTATCAACAGGTGAATGTGCGTTCTCTGGCACAAAATTACTGTAAAAATTAATGTAGATATAAATATCTTGTGCCAAATTATTGTGGCACGTTACAAAAAATAAAGAAAAAATCCGAGTCGTCAGCGCTCAAGTCCAAGTCAAGTCACGAGTCCTTAAAATTAGGGCACGAGTTGGACTTGAGTCCGAGTCCTGGACTCGAGTGCTACAAGCCTGGTGGTGGGTGGATGGGCCTCCTGAGGTGTGAAGTTGTAGAGACACCCTGACAGTAGTAGAGGTGGAGTAGGTGGGGGTGGTGGGCTGGAGTGTGGAGCCACAGGAGATGTTATCAGGACAGTCCCATTGCCTTTCAAAGTGACAGTAGAACTCATTCAGTTGGTTGGCCAGGCACAAGTCGTTAACGAAGTGGGGGGGGGGCGCTGAAGGTTTGTAGTTTGCGATCTGTCTGAGCCCTTTCCAGACAGACATAGTGTCATTATGAACTGAAATGCAGGGTTACATGGTAGCTTTCTTGTCTGATTGGTGCATATGTAGGGAATTTTCTAATTCCTCTTAAAAGGGAGTGAAGGTGCATACTGCTGAGAGATAGCAGAGATTGGTTACAAGGAACAATAAGATATATATTCTCTCTCTCTCTCTCTCTCTCTTTCTTTTACAGGATGGTGTGATAACATTGCGTACAGATCGCAGTACTCCCCAGCCATCTGCCTGTACTACACCAAGCTCAGAAGACCAAGCTAGTCCTGCTGAAGCGTCATCTTTTATCTCTGACCCCTACAACCCCCTCATGACTGCCCTTATGCCCCAGCCTGGCCCATCCACGCCAGGGGTGCAGCTCATGCCACCAGGTGTGTGTCTTTTAGTCAAATTTCTCCAACAAGGTCCATCATTCTTTTCTAATATGATGAGCCAATATTAGGTTTTAGTCACATCAGTATGCTTTATTCTCACCTTAATCCAATAGACTTGTTCCTAAGAAGTACTGCTTTAATCATAAAGAGGCTCATAATGAGTTCCTCTGGCTCCCCTCCATGGTCTCATAAGTTGGTTTCTCTTCCAGCTCCAGCAACTATTTTGCAAGATGGGGCTGTTTCTCTGCAGCACGGCCCTCCCGCCACTGAAGGTGTCCCATTTAACCCAGCTGCCCCTGCTCCACCCCAGCCTGGCTTCATCCTTCAATACCAGGCTGGAGACCAGGCATCATATCCATCTGTGCCAGCCCAGAGTCCCATCCTTTTGCCCTCTGGCATGCCTCCAGAAATGCGCCACTACACACCCATGGAAATGCCTCCTCAGATGCCTCCCCAGATGTCACCTCAGCTTCTCCCCCAGATGCCTCCCCATTTGCCTCTCCATGTTCCACACCAGATTCCTGGGGTAGAATCTACACCAACACCTCCATCTCCACAGCAGTTACCTCAGCCATCGTCACCTTCCCATGCTCCACCTCCCCAGATGGACTTCTATGACAACATGGCACAGATGGTGAGTTGTTTTTTTTTTTTAAATACACCAAAAAATAAGTATAGATGTTGTATTCTTTTTTTTTTTTTTTTAAATATATAATAAAACAAACAATGGCCCCTACTGATTTGTGTTTAGAGTACAGGAAGAAGATCCAGGACCACGTCGCAGTCTTCAGTGCACAGGGTATGATATCTGTCTTTATTTCTGTTTAAATTAGTGGTAGAACATGTACCGTATTTTTTGGGCGATAAGGCGCACCGGATTATATGGCGCACTGTGAATTAACGTGTCTATGTTCACACATTAGGCGCACCGGATTGTAAGGCGCATTAAGCAAAACAACACAGTCCGGTAAATCAAACTTTATTCCACTCAGTTGTAGCAACAAATACCGGTACAGAAAAATACACTCACTTATTGATTCATTCCTCTTCCAACCCGCTTCGTAAGCATGCCTCTTAACAGGTGCCATTTTGGGGGGTCCTTTTACATACACACAAATGTACTGTAATATAATGTTGAAGCACAGTACGTATTACGTATAAAAAGTGGCGGGGGTAAGCGTACTAAACACTGTTCTCTGATTGGTTTATTGTTGCTAGCGTGTACTCCGGGCCCGGGCTGCCTTACATGAATGCACTTCTAGTTTAGACATTACAGTCAGGCAGTCTTATAGACTGCTCAGGGGTCCTGTTACGGGGCCGATCAGGTAGTGACACAGCATACCATAATGCTCCGAATATCCATTAAGCGGAGCGGCTTCGTTGCTTACTAAAGTCGTACTTACACATTTCGACAAATTTTTGAGTGCATTGTACCACATAAAATCGGTCAGTAAGCACAACAAGTAATCATACATAAGGCGCGCTGGATTATAAGGCGCACTGTCAATTTTTGAGAAAATTTAAGGATTTTAAGTGCGCCTTATAGTCCCAAAAATACGGTAATAAAATATTTAGAGTATAATGCAGTTAATAGTAATATAATGGTATGCATCAAAACTCCAAAGCATTGTTTCTTTAAACTTTATGTAGTATGCACTCACCAGCCACTTTATTAGGAACAACTGTACATCTGCACATTGACACAGTTATCCAGCCAATCATGTTGCAGTAGTGCAGTGTGTAAAAAAAAAAAAAAAAAAAAATTGCAGATACAAAGCAAGCGTTTGATTTGTTCAGTATGGGGGGAAGAAATGCATGCGTGTGTTCTCAGTGACTTTGACAGTGGCATTGTTCTCAATGCCAGGTGAGTATCAAATATTTCATTTGAGTATTTCAGACCCTGCGAGTTTTACACACAGCAGTCGGTTGAGTTTTAACAGAAAAGGTTCTAGTAACTCGGATGAATGTCTTTTCATGTCTAGCGATGAACAGAAAAGCATCTCGGAATGCATAACATGTTGAACGTTGAGGAAAATGGACTACAACAGCAAAATGGGAATCTGACGCTACATTGCACACAACCTCACTGAATCATTCAGACCAGACAATCTTCAATAGTCCTGTTTCAGTGTTCAAGTGAACCTGTGCGCACTGGAGCATCAGATTCCTTTCGATTGAAAAGAAATGGACCCTGATGTGCTGCTGGAGCACATCTACTTTGTTTTGCTGAGATGCTTTTCAGCTCACCACAGGTGTAAAGAGTGAGTTACTGTAGCCTTCCTGTCAGTGCAGACCAGTCCGGCTCTGACTTTATTATTCGTCACATGCACACTTCAAGCACAGTGAAATTCATCCTCTGCATTTAACCCATCTGAAGCAGTGAACACGCACGCGCGCGCACACCCAGAGCGCCTGGAGCGCCCGGGGAGCAGTCAGGGGTTCGGTACCTTGCTCAAGGGCACCAAGGCCGCCCCACGTCAACCTAACGGCATGTCTTTGGACTGTGGGGGAAACCGGAGCACCCGGAGGAAACCCACGCAGACACGGGGAGAACATGCAAACTCCACACAGAAAGGCCCTCGCCGGCCACTGGGTTCGAACCTGGAACCTTCTTGCTGTGAGGCGACCGTGCTAACCACTACACCACCGTGCCGCCCCATAAAGTTATCTGCGTTGGCCGGGAATCAAACCTGGGTCACCTGCTTGGAAGGCAGCTATGCTCACCACTATACCACCAACGCACGTCTCTCATCAGTAAGGTGTTTCTGCTTACAGAACCGTCACTCACATTTTTGTTTTTCACACTGTTACAGTACTGTAATCACGATGGACCATTGTCTGTGGAAAATCCCAGGAGCTCAGCCTCCAATAATAATGGCACTGATGACCATGACTGGTTCAGTTACTCTGATCACATTTTCCCCGGTTCTGTTGTTCGATATGAACAGGAACATTAATAAAGCTATTGACCTGTTATTCATTGTGCTGTTGCCATGTGATTGGCTGATTGGATAATTGCACGTATGAACAGGGGTACAGGTGTTCCTATGAAAGTGGCCAGTGAAAACTCACTTTAACCTTTGCCTCCTCAATCAGATACCTGGACGTCGCTCTCGCACTACGTCAGAGTCGTCTTCTCATTCGGCAGGACGAGAACGCAGCAACTCCGTAGTCCATCCGAGCTCTCCTCCTCCTCCACCGATACCAGAGGCTCCTGTCCAGGAAGTACCTAGGAAAACTAAGAAAGATTCTCCCAAAAAGGTAGTCATACATATGCTGAGAGTCGATTTGGATGGCGAAATTTGAAAAACTTGTATAAAATGAAACTTTTTAAACAACTTTTATTTAAAAAAAAAAAAAAAGCATTAAGGACAAAATTAAAACACTTGTCATCATGCCTTTAACTTTTATTTAAAAAAACAAACAAACAAACCTCTGTCTTCTCAGGGAGGAGGAGGAGGAGGAGGCATCTTCGGCTGGTTCTACCGAAGGGGCAAGAATGAAGTTCATCTCCCAGATGACAAGAACAAATCTGTAAGAGACTTCTGCTTATACTTCCTCCATTTTTCTTTCTTTGTCTTCCCCGTCTCATGTTTTCCTCAGACCTTTTCAGGTGGTGCACTTCGTGATTTTTATCAAGCCAATTCAAAATAGGCTTATTGACGGGGCTTTAAGTAGTGTGGCTAATAAATAATAATGTAATAACTTCCCTGATAGATTGTTTGGGATGAAAAGAAGCAGAGATGGGTGAATCTGGATGAACCAGAGGAGGAGGTGGGTGTATGTGTGTGTGTGTGTGTATATATATGTGTGTGTATGTATGTATGTGTGTGTGTGTGTGTGTATATATATATATATATATATATATATATATATATATATATATATATAAAATAAAAATAATTTTTTTTGTACTTGTATAATCACACTATACCCATGTTACCTTGTGGATTGCATTAAATTGTCTGAATGTCTCTTGTGTTTAGAACAAGCCACCTCCCCCTCCTCCCTCAATGTTTCCAAAAGCTCCATCAGGCATCATGGGGATTGGACCTGGAATGGGCGGACCACCAAGTGGACCGGCTGCAGGGCCATCTGTTAATATGTTCTCCAGGAAAGCAGGTGAAACGCTCGCGTCTCCACTTTGTGCACGTTTTTGCGATTGTACAGAAACACCTTTCATGGGACAGGATGTGAAATTTCAGCTTAATAAAATGGATCTATAAATAGACTAGTTTAAGAAAGCATCAACAACCACATAGTTTTGGTTATGGATGTCTTTTGACAATCTTGTGGTGACTTTGTTATATAGTGCATAGCAGGCTATCTTTCTATAAATCGTCATGTCACACGCTGAAGACATAAAGTCCACAAGTTGGCACAATATTCATTCATCTCATCATCTGTAGCCGCTTTATCCTGTTCTACAGGGTCGCAGGCAAGCTGGAGCCTATCCCAGCTGACTACGGGCGAAAGGCGGGGTACACCCTGGACAAGTCGCCAGGTCATCACAGGGCTGACACATAGACACAGACAACCATTCACACTCACATTCACACCTACGGTCAATTTAGAGTCACCAGTTAACCTAACCTGCATGTCTTTGGACTGTGGGGGAAACCGGAGCACCCGGAGGAAACCCACGCGGACACGGGGAGAACATGCAAACTCCACACAGAAAGGCCCTCGCCGGCCACGGGGCTCGAACCCGGACCTTCTTGCTGTGAGGCGACAGCGCTAACCACTACACCACCGTGCTGCCCACTGGCACAATATTATTATTTTGAAATATGAATTTGATAGTGGCTGATGAGACAAAAGCCAGAGAAGGCTTTCAGGCTTGGCACTTTCTGTTTTAAGTAAATGAGCTTGGTGGTCACTCTTGCATTGTGTTCAAAGAATGCGCACACACACACACACACACACACACACACACACACACACACACACAAAAAAAACCCTGCAGTGCTGAATGTGACCGAGTGAAAGTGTGTGGTATAAAGCATGGGTTTTCAAAGTGTGGGAGAGTCAGCCCCCCCTCAGAGAGCAAATAAACAACAGCGCCCCCCTTATAGTTTTTGTTGTTGCTATACTTTAATGTTCCATTCGTATTTAAAAAAAAAAGGTTGTTGTACACATTTTTATTTTTTTCTTTTACACATTTTAAACATCTGTGCTTTTTTTAAAACATCTTTTTTTACACATTTAAAACATGAGCTTTATTAAAACATCTTTTTTTTACACATTTTAAACATCTGTGCTTTTTTAAAACATCTTGTTTTACACATTTTAAACATCTCATAGCATCGTTAGCTAGCACCTCTTGGCAAACAACACACTGTGGCAGTGGAGCATCTTCAGATCCAGTCCATGAAAATCCAAACTTTAAATAATCGTAGTCATACTTCCTTCTTTTTTTTGCTTGGCCCAGACTCTGTCTCCTCACTCACTGTAGCTTTAGGTACTAAAAATCGATCCATTTTGTCTCTGGCAAAGGCTAGCTGAAGTTCGCTAAATGTCTGCAATCGTAACTTATTCTGGTTTATTTTTCCTCACGTTGCCCCCCCCGAAGAACTCTGGCGCCCCCTAGGGGAGGCACGCCCCACACTTTGAAAAGCCCTGGTATAAAGCATAAGGGAGCAAAGTTTAAAGACAAACCACATTTACTGGTTGTAAATAAAAGGAATCAGGATCAGTCCATATTCTTAACTGAACACTGTTAAGGAAGCGCATCTCTGCACATCAAACCCTGCTTTAAAGAAAAGGAAAAAAATGCACTTCATATGAAATCAGGGTCGATCTCTTTTACTCTCAGGTACGAAGGCCCGGTATGTGGACGTGTTGAATCCGGGCCGTCGTAATTCCAACCCTACCTCTGCTGTTGCTCCACCCGCTGATCTGTTTGCTCCTCTTGCACCCATGACCATGCCAGCAAACCTCTTTGTTCCCACCGCAGGTATGGTGTGTGTTAGGGGTGTATCTGTGTCTTTTGATTTTAAACCTAAATTTGACGCAGCCTCAACCAGAGTTTTTTCTCCTCTTAAAAAAAAAAAAACACAAAATTTTCAAATAGACGTGTACCGGACTGTTTTAAATACCGCTCATGCAGTTCTTATTTTTTGTCTGTACCTACTTGTAACATTTAGTTGCTTCTCTTTCCCAAAATAGAAACAAAGTCGTAACCCAATTTAAACCACTACAAGCCTGACCATGTGGTTACAAAGGATGAATGCTATAAAACTCCTCCTATCTGTTTGTGTATCCATTTAGAACACATTCTGTTCATTCTGAATACTGTGTTCATGTTTGGTTACATCCCTGATGTGTGTCCTGTTGGATTTGTTAGGTTCTTATAAATAATCGGCATAAAGATTATCAATCATTATAAAGTTGTGCATGTTGTACGTGTGAAGACCAGGTTTTCTGTCAAGATAGGTGATTTATTAACGTGTGTGATATATAAAATACGATCAGTTGCAGGATCCAGGGGTACAAAGGTGTGTAACATGAGAAAAATGAACAATTTCACAAAGTCACTTATCTGTCATCAGAATATTGATTGATTTTTATTAGATTTGATCATGAGAATAAATATTTTAGTCATTTTGAGAGACTATCTACCATATTGTTTGTTTTTAACTGATTCCCAGAATGCACTGTGGGTGTGGTCTTTTGAGATTTTCACGTTTGTGGTCTAAGATTTGCATTCTTGTGCAGAAATCATGCAAGTTCATTTTTATTTCTAAAAAGAAGACATTATTTCCTCATGCTGGCTAGGCACAAGCTTGAACCTTCTTTCCCTTGCTTTTTCAGCCAGCGCCTCCTAGTTTTTCTCATAATACTCTTTTTTTTTTTTTTTCTTCAAGTTCTTTTTTCCTTTTTTTTTCTAAATCGCTATTGAATTCGTAGAATCTTCCATTGTAGTGATGTTTCGCAAGCGAAACGTAAGAAGTCACGTCATCTTCGCTAGTCACACAAAGTTTAGCAAGGCTGTTCGTCACATCTATTGTTATTAGGGGTACTATTATATTAGCCCTCCTCTAACAGTTCATCAAAGACCTTCACACGAAGAAGAAATGGCCGCGAAGTGAGCGGAGTAGTAGTAAGTTCGAACCTTTTTGTTTACCACACTCGCTTGCTTTGTAAACCGATACTGCCAAAGCAATTTTTAGATATCGCTGATCGAATATGCGTTCGGGGTTTCAGAACATGTAATTTTGGGAGCTGTTTACGATGGAATCAAGAAGATTTGGTACCAAAAGAACATTTGGGATACGAGAGTGACAGTTCAAGCTTTGCTGTTGTTAAGACACATTGTACGCGATCCCGAGAAAGCATTTTTCAAAGCAAAATGGCTGAGTTTTCCTGCAATTTTTATCTACATAAATGCGTTCGGGGTTGAGAATTCAATGTAATTTTGGAACCGTTATTAGAAGTAGAAAGCTGAAAATTTGCAAGCGGTAAGTAAATCGTATGAGAACTCTTGTGTATTTTTTTTGGAAGAGAACTTTAGCGTGTATGAAGTTAAAACTTGGGGATTTATTTTATATACACTACCGTTCAAAAGTTTGGGGTCACTTTGAAATTTCCTTATTTTTGAAAGAAAAGCACTGTTCTTTTCAATGAAGATCACTTTAAACTAATCAGAAATGCACTCTATACATTGCTAATGTGGTAAATGACTCTTCTAGCTGCAAATGTCTGGTTTTTGGTGCAATATCTCCATAGGTGTATAGAGGCCCATTTCCAGCAACTCTCACTCCAGTGTTCTAATGGTACAATGTGTTTGCTCATTGCCTCAGAAGGCTAATGGATGATTAGAAAACCCTTGTACAATCATGTTAGCACAGCTGAAAACAGTTGAGCTCTTTAGAGAAGCTATAGAGATCTTGCAGTCACGTGACCGGAAAGTTAACAGCCGCCATCTTGTCGGTAAAAAACACCGCTGAATATGGATCAATTTCAACTGACGGACTACACGGCTCATTTTTCTAATGAACAGATAACTAGATATATGTCTAAAATAAACGATCTACAGATTAGTGACCCTTATGGCTTACCGGACGTAGTTTTCACGACCGTGTCAGTGGATGTTGAACTGCCAGAGGTGGAATACCCAGACGTGTATAATTACCTCATTAACTTTCCCTCGCTGTTCAGTGGTGAAGCACTGCGTGCTTATAAATCTCTGGACAGTTATCTTTACAGAAATTCAGGATCTGTCAGCCACGGCATCTTGTAAACAAGAAAATAACAATCCTCATTGGACGGGTAAGTCACTTAAGTATTACTAGTACTGATACTAGATATATCAGTAGTATCTAGTATAGCACTGACCAGCCGATTATAGAATAAGGTAATTCTAGCTGTAATTCCAAATCGTCCGTCTTGTTTACCATGGATCTGGCGTTGGAAAGATAGAGGCTTGGCAGTGGAGATTTGAGTGGCTATTTTCTGAGCTTAGTCAACAGGCCGGCTCTGCCTGCAGCCTCGCTTTTGCTTCCGCTCCCGACGCCGCCTCCTTCGCCTGCCAGACCCGATAACAATCCACGGAGACCCCGCTGGTCTCGCTATCTTGTCCGGAATGTTGTGCATGCGATGGAAATCGCTACAAACCGTCATTTTCTGCTGGAAACCAATGTCCAGTAAGTCCATACGGTTGTAGTGGATATTGAAGTCCGATACAGACGAACAACACGCAAAAATACACACAAAAAACATAAACGTGCACAGGTCGGGAGAGCTTGTAGCCGCAGCCGTTGTAGTAGAATTGTATATAGTAGGGTTTTCCAGAAGAAAAGGTAGAAGTAGAAGCAGAAGTAGAACCAGAAGTAGAAGTAGAAGGCGGAAATATGGCGTTTGACTGACAAGATGGCGTCTGTTACAATCTGGATCGGCTGTGACGTCACATGCAAGTGCTCCATAAAACTGACCTTCCTTTGAGCAGATTGAGTTTCTGGAGCATCACATTTGTGGGGTCGATTAAATGCTCAAAATGGCCAGAAAAATGTCTTGACTATATTTTCTATTAATTTTAAAACTTATGGTGGTAAATAAAAGTGTGACTTTTCATGGAAAACACAAAATTGTCTGGGTGACCCCAAACTTTTGAATGGTAGTGTATGAGTATAATTAAAAAGAGCGTTACATAATGCGCGTTTTGTTATTTTGCTTGAAATATTGCATTCTCGAGTTCCATATTCTCCAGTTTGAGTCTGTATTGTTAGCGTAATAGTCAGTGTAAAATTCATTCAAAAAATGAAGAAAATTGATGCATTTTTAAAAAAAATAGCAAGTAAAAGTTCTGTTGGCGAGTGGCTTTCATGTTATGCATTACATCGGAATTTAGCTCAAATTTCCAAATACTAAAATCACTTAAAAAAAACAACAAAACTTTGGTTGTATTCCTATAACTTTTGGTGTGGAAGTAGTTTTCCCTTCTAGTAACCTGTGTGAGCAGTACCGATTTTATTGCCCTCTTCGTTGTTGC
The DNA here is from genome assembly GCF_027579695.1 of Neoarius graeffei. Lineage (NCBI taxonomy): Eukaryota > Metazoa > Chordata > Actinopteri > Siluriformes > Ariidae > Neoarius > Neoarius graeffei. The sequence continues at coordinate 23,006,462 of NC_083580.1, read as the reverse complement.
ATATTTTAACAATATATACATGGTATACATCTTGTACCCCTGGATCCTGCAACTGATAACATGTATAAAAAAAACCACACTGTATATTACTGATGCCTGTGATAGGATTTACTACATACATCACTTCTTGTTTTATACATCATCTCAGCTCCCGATGACCAGCAGCCAGTGGAGGGAAGTGTTCCAGACAGCAGTGGAAACACAGAACACACACAGCCCAACTCAACAGTTCCACAGGTGTGTGTATATACGTACACAGAGTCAGTATTTTTAATAAACTTTGTGATATTACACAATCGTGCATATTATTTAAGTCTGACAAAAATGATTTAATTGATTGTCCACACTGGCCCCCACCCTAACACGCGTAGTTTATGAGCCATTTTACGTCTTTATCAGGGTGATATTACTGATGTAGCTCCAATACCAAAACAAAATAGTCAATGTCAGCAAATATGTGCCGTTTCTTTATTAAAGGGAACGTTGTGTACATTATTCTTTTGGATATTTCCCCATTTCCACCCTCATTTGGTCTTGGACAACGCCCACCCAACAGCCAGCTCTCACTTATCACAGAACACCGACCAACCAGGGAGGGTGAAGACAAATGATCACTTTCTCCAAAACCCCCCCCCAAGCACGAATTCAGCTAACGGCTTTTCAAGCAGCTGCTCATGCTGAGTCACAGGGCAGGGTGAAACACTGCAGAAAGTGACATCTACTTTCCTCTGCGTACGTGAGCCCAATGGCGCCCACAATTGATGGGGGAAAGAGCGCATGCCAAGGTCAAGACTTTGTCATTTCAACCATATACAGTTGGTACAGTATACAGTTAAAACGAAACGTTTCTCCAGGACCATGCTGCTACATAAAACATCACAGGACGACAAATCTACATAAACAACTGAGTGCAAACATTGCAGACTATAAACTTCACAAACAACATAAAGTGCAAAGATCAAGGAAAGTGCAAAAAAGACAGCTGGTTCAAACAAACAGTACAGTGCCAACCATAGAGATGAAAGTGGAGCAAAGAAAAAAATCCTGAACTTTTGAAAGTCAAACTAAGATGGGGGGGGCAACGTCCCCCCAAAAATATTTTAATAACACACAAAACCCTGCATTCTAGTGCATTTTAGTACTTATTTTCACTAAAACAAGTTATAACTTTTAAGCCTTTTTCTTTCATGTACATTAATGATTAACATGTCAAAAATATCAAATTTAATTCCCCTAGTTAATGAGTAATTTTCAGGAGTGCATTTAGAAAACGCGGCGATTTTCCTTCTTCAAATCTAGACTAAAGACCAAGCTGTTTTCAGATGCTTTCTGCGAACTGATTAATATTGTCATCTTTACATGTTTTAAACTTTCTTAACTTTTACAGTCTCTGCATGTTTTAAACTTTACTTAACTTTTATTCTATTTTATTCTGCTGTTTTTTTACTGAACTTTTACTTCATTTTATTATTTTATTTCTACTATTGTTTAATTCTTTTTTTTTTTTTTCCCCATTTATTTTATGTAATTTTTCTATTGTTTACTGTTTGGATTTTACTTCTGTAAAGCACATTGAACTGCCACTGTGTATGAAATGTGCTATATAAATAAACTTGCCTTGCCTACACAGTTCATTACTTTGAAAAAAAAATCAGACAGTTGAAGGTAAACTCAGCAAAATCCCAAAACAGTGCTGTTAAAAATTAAAGGTCTGTTAGGTGGTGTTTACATTAGACCGTATCCGTCTCGTTTTCATCACGGATGCACTGTCCGTTCACATTAAAACACCGGGAAACGACTCCACAGGCGGAACAACTTGAATCTGTCAGGACCCACGTATTCAATCCATTACGTATCTGATCCGGTGCTGTGTAAACATTGAGGAACGAGGATACGCTGTGCTGAGCTCTAGCTGACGTCGTCATTGGATAACGTCACTGTGACATCCACCTTCCTGATTCGCTGGCGTTGGTCATGTGACGCGACTGCTGAAAAACGGCATGGACTTTCACTTCCTGCTATTTGTCCCGAATCACTGCTCGTGAGCTTCACTCGCGCGCTCTGTGAGCTGCGCAGGGCCGGAGTGCGCACCCTCCAGAGGGCACTCGCTGTTCAGGGCGGAGTGATTTGGAGCGCAGGATGCCTGCGGAGCCGAGCGTATCCGTGTATTGGCGTTGCTGTGTGCACGCGAATCGTTTTAAAAACGTTAATCTGATGATCCGCTGATACGGTCTAATGTAAACCCCACCTTAGAGTTTCTAAAGCTTTCAGGTTTCAATGTTGGGGACACTGAGCCTCGTTTATCAATCTTTTAGTAGAGTCGTGCGTTTGCATAAGCTAAAGTGAACTAAACATTTCCAATTCATATTTATGCGAGTTGAAGACAATTGTTTACATTAGTTCGTATTGTCTGTAAATTTAAACACACCAATGAATACCAAATTTCTCATGTAAATCAGGGGCATAGCTAGGATTTTTCAGGGTGTGTGTGTGTGTGTGTCACACACTGACTGACTGGCAGCCTGAGTACATTATGTAACAAAAAATAAATTCCCATTTCTAGTTTTAGGCAGCTTAGAAACCGGGTCTTCCATTATTGCTGTTTCTTCCACGTTTTCTTGATGATGTGTTCTAGAAACGGCACTAAAACTTCGCTTCAAAGCCACGAAATGCAACTTTGATGGAAAAAAAATATATAATAAATTGCTTACCTCTCTTCGTGTCGAAAGAAGGAGGAAAGTTTTGCTTGTTTTGACATGGCAAATTATTAACACAAGAGGAAATACTTGTAATTTGCAACTAAAAAGACTGCAGCTACACTGGCAGCTTGAACATGCTTTCTAGTGCGATTGTGTTGCGCTTGCGCAGAACGGTGTCAGTCCTGCGCGCCTTAGCATGTGCACCTGAAGGCGCGGCTTGGGCGCGCGCGTGCTGTTAACAAAGAACACCTGTCTTTAATCAATGAACTGTTTGGGCTATTTAAGGACCGCACCCATGCAAGGACGATGCGAAGTATTACGCCACGTCTAGGAATGTGAAAAATCCGAAAAATAAACTTCTCCATTCGGGAAACCGGAGATTTTCAAGAGTTTTGTCAAATTTCCAGGTAAATCCGGAAGACTTGCGCTGATCATGTACGGAAGGGTTGAGTGTGCGTTTTGAGGTAGCAGTATGTCAAATGTAAACCCTGTGTAAGTGATGAGCAGTGTAAACATTGTAAAATGCGATGTGTAATAAGTGCCATCCTTCCCATGCAGAGAACAGATAGATAGATAGTTTTCTAATCTATTACAAAATACCTGTGTGTGTGTGTGTGATTTGCAATAATCATTCTACTGATGTGGGTGGGTGTTCCCCCCCCTTCTTTTTCTTTCAGATGTTTAATCCAACTCTCTTGCCTTCGGGTCCAGAGGGCACTCAATCAGGAGAGGTACAGTAATCCTTTCCTCTGACCTTTCATCTCTCATAGACTTCTAGGCTAGTTCATTGCACCATGCTCTCTCTCCTGTCATGAACCTGCATCCATGGTCAACTTAGTTACTCAGCTTAATATTTACACATGTTGCATGTTCAGTCTCCCATACACCAACATGCACTTATAGGGATTCACACAGAACACATTTGCACTCCCTGTTTTACACTGGGGCTCTCAAAATCCAGGTATTTAATTGCTAAAAAGATTTAACCCTCCAGTTCACTTGAATATTAATCAGCTTATAATGTTACGGTCACAGATGCAACTTGAATACTCCCCTGTGAAAATGTGCCACTTTGTTAAAGCCGACATACCCCTTTTCCACAAGTTGGCCCAGTTCCCTGAGGATTTAAAGCATGCCATGGATGTTTCCTCAGTTAAAATACCTGCGCAAGCTGGTGGCTCAGGTGGATAAGGCGCCATACCATAAATCCGGGAACCCGGGTTCGATTCCGGCCCGAGGTCATTTCCCGATCCCTCCCCGTCTCTCTCTCTCCCACTCATTTCCTGTCTCTACCCTGTCCTATCCAATAATAAAGGTGGAAAAAAAAAGCCCCCAAAAAAAATCTTAAAAAAAAAAAATATTTAGGCGTCTGGGATTTCTGTTTACAGTGGTGCTAAATCGCCCCCTACAGTCATTAAAGTTATTATTTTTATTAGGGGTGGGACTAGATTAAAAAAATAATCTAATTAATTACAGGCTTTGTAATGAATTAATCTTAATTAATCGCACTACCGTATTTGCCCCAAAAGCAACATTTATTTTATGTAACTAAATAATATGTGAAGAGTTCAAATAATACACAGACATGATTTTTAGATTCAAGCTCATTTAATGGCTGTAAACAATAAATTGCATTTCATTTTGCAATAGTAAACAAACGTAAGGTCCCTGTCCAAAATTGAAGAGACTAAGGTTTAAGTGGCTTTAAAAAGTGTCTTGGAAAAAACAAATTGCATTTCTTTTTAAAGGGCTGATGACACAAACATGACTCTATGCAATTTCTTAAATAAACTATACAACATGGCAAACATGTTAGATTTCTGTTATAATTACATGAAAAGAAGCTGTTGTTACGCGAATATCCAACTTTTAATTGCACAGCGCAAGAAAACTGGGTCCGTGGCTCGCGGCCATGTTGTGACGTCAGCGGGAGAACACGCTGCGGTTCACTGGCTGTTCTACTCAATGGAAATGGCGCATGAAAATGCCGGTGAACTCTTTAGTGCTAGCTCTTCCTCTTCTGGGAGTCTAGAATTGTGTTGATCTCTTCCGAATAGAATCTATGATAGCCTACCCTCTTTACCCTTTGCCTCTCGTTGCTAGGCAGCAGTTACATGAAAGCCGCAAGCTTTCACAAGCAAATACATGACTGATATCACGCCGACTTTATGATTACATTTATGATTATCATGTAGAATCTATAGCTCTACATACCTTTATCTTATGTCATTTCACAACACGTTCTGACAGGAGGACTGTCTTTGGAGGAGTTGCCTTGTCCCAGGTGACTGCTGGATCCAGCATAGCTACTAGTAGACCCCATCCAGAATACTGACAGTGTTGCCAGATTGGGCGGTTTCAAGTGCATTTTGGTGGGTTTTGAACATATTTTGGGCTGGAAAACGTCAGCAGTATTTGGCAACACATACTGCTGACGTTTTCCAGCCCAAAATATGTTCAAAACCCACCAAAATGCACTCGAAACCGCCCAATCTGGCAACACTGTGTAGGCACTGCTGATGGTAGTAACACACGTTTGTGCTGAACTGAACACCCAAGAGATTCTTTTAAGCTGGGAAGGGTGTCAAAACAATCCAAATCGAAGTGTTCAGAGCACAGGACGGATGTTGGTGAGGGCTCCCACTTGTCACGAGTGCGCCTGACTTGCTTCACCCACTTCACATGCAGCTCAGGATCTCTGGGAAACTTGAATAAACTTACCCCATCCTTGTAGGTTTTGGAGCAAAAGCCGGCAACACAACGCAAAGGCATAATAACTATATATATATATATATATATATATATATATATATATATATATATATATATATATAAAATAATGTATAATAATAATACTAATAATGACAAACTGAACACCTGTAGCATCAACAACAAACTGGTAAGTTAGGAGGAAGATTCTTTCGCTGATGTCATATAGCCCCTCCTCCTCATTCGTCTCCTGGGTGCTGCAGCCCCGTCAAATTTGCCCAGATAGCCGCGTTTTTTATCATAACTTGTAAAATAGGCGCCTTCGTGAATTAATATATGGATCATCGGGAATTACTTTTTATGTTATAAAACATCGCCAAAGATGTCAAAAACATGTCATTAGCCCTTTAAAATAGTAAACAAAGGTATGGTCCCTGTCCAAAATTGAAGAGACTAAAGTTTCAGTGCCATTTTACTAACCATTTTAGTTGTTACCTTCTGGATCACACGCCGCAATCTGAAATGCATCTCGTAGACCCTTGTCTTCTACCACCGATAGCGGTCTGCAGTCCAGGGCAATCCACTTGGCCGGCGTGTTCGTTAAATTTTCCGACGTTGCCCTGCTCATTTTCTTCTGGAATCCAGCCATTTCTTCGAGTTTGCACTGCTGACCAGAACTGCTACCTCGAGCTGCAGCTGTTTCAGTAATCGCGGTGACATGCTTGCCATTTAAATGGTACCGTAAAGTTGACGAGCTTCTGTAATAAGCAAACTCCTTTCTGCACAGTTTGCAATAAACTGTGGTTTTATCAACGGTTCCATCGGGTCGTTTTTTGAATATAAATTTACCGTCCAGCAGACCCGGCGCGCTTTCAAGCTCCATTGCTGTAACTGGAACTGTGCGCGTCAGTATATTTGTCGCACCATAACACGGTGCACTAACAACGGTTCCGGGTTGTTTGGCATGCAAACTGCGATAAAATGCGTTAATATTTTTAACGAATTAATTTGTTTGAAATGAATTAATCTTAATTAACGTGTTAATGTCCCACCCCTACTTTTTATTACTGAGTTCTTATCATTATTTGACTGAAGACTTATTGTGGGTTAGGTTTAATCCAAACATCCGTAAGTCAAAACAGTAGGCTTAGAAATCATTTCAACTCGGACCTAATGGTCCCCCTCCACTTGAAGGTTCAGGAATAAAAAGCTCTATGGGTCTAAAAAGTAGACAGAATGTTACACACACGTAAATAATGTTAAATTGAATCCTTGATCCATGTAAAACCCTTCAATTTGCATAATAAATAAAAGACTTCATGAATTTAACTTCATGAATGTCGAGAAGCTGCTCTTTCCTATAAACTTCCATGAGGTGACTAAAAGCGGAACCCGACATCCTAAACATGCTTTTATCCTGAGAATTCAGGTCGTACCAAAACGGTGAAATTTGTTCCGTCAGCCCCGTTTCATTCACTTACATTTTCCACACACGCTATACCACACCCAAAGTGTGTCTGGAAACCAACTCTCTGCTTCAAACTGTCACCAGTGTTTACAATCTTAAATCCCTTTGACACTCTCTTCAAGTGCATGAGTGTGTGCATGGATGCGTGTCAGATTGTGTGGCATGCACACACACATACACACACTGATGAGCCCCTGAATAAGGAGCTACAGTGAAAACTGGCTCTGATGTATTGGTTTTGTGTCTTGATTGGCACGCCAATTCTGCATGGGATTAATTTCGCTGTTGTGGTGTTTGATTTTTCCTGCTGTTCTAGCTCTCACGCTCTAGTTCAATGAGTTCTTTATCACGAGAAGTGAGTCGGCATTTAAACCAGGTACCATGGGTGTCACCACTACACATACCAACACAGTGTTTTTTTCTCTCTCTCTCTCTCTCTCTCTCTCTCTCTCTCTCTCTGACACACACACTTGCACTTCTTGCCTCGCCTCCAGCAATGTCCTCAGCTGTCACCTGCCTAGGTCGAGCTCCTGATTAGCTGGGAGCTAAGCTGGTGCAGCAATAAGTAATTCTGCTCATTCCCATCCAGCATGCGCACACTAACCCTGTCTTCTCTGCATGTTAATAATCCGTGTTGGTTGTTGTCCTGTACCTTGGATATGAAAAGGTAGATGCCTCATCGAGCAAAGACAGATGCATCAATAGTGCCACCTTCCCAACTTTGAGTTGGGAAATTTGAGCTCATTGACTTGAATTGAAATTAGTCTTGGTGAAGTTTTTTTTTTTTTTAAATGCCTACACAACTCAAAACAAGAGAACACAAAACTCGTAAAGCAAATGAACAAGAGCAAGAGAAATAAGTGAAAGCTTGGAAAATGTGTGCTTCAGGCTAGGTGAGATTACAGTTTAGTGCTGTTTACCTTAATCTTTAAGGTTCTTGATATCTGGATGTACAGAAAGATGCACACTAGAACTGTCTTCAGTATGCCCTTTAGAGAGCGTGTATAAATTTTGTTCTCTGTTCACTATATAGGCACTCTTTGGGGTGCAGACATTTTGTAGTGCTGTCCACACTGCAAAAAATAGCATCTTAGCAAGTTAGAATAGCTTGAGTATAGTTGAAACGATCTAGCGTTTCCGATTCGAAGAATACAAGACTCTGAGATTATTAAAACTAGTTCTAGATTGTAACCAACTTATTCCAAGGTGTCTTCTCATCTCATCTCATCATCTCTAGCCGCTTTATCCTGTTCTACAGGGTCGCAGGCAAGCTGGAGCCTATCCCAGCTGACTACGGGCGAAAGGCGGGGTACACCCTGGACAAGTTGCCAGGTCATCACAGGGCTGACACGTATGGCCCTTTTCCACTACCCTTTTTCAGCTCGCTTCAGCCCGACACGGCTCGCGTTTCGACTACCTCAGAGCAGCACGACTCAGCTCGCTTCAGCCCTGCTTAGCACCCAAAACTCGCACGGTTTTGGAGTGGGGCTGAAGCGAGCCGAGTGGGGCTAGGGGCGTGAGCGGACACTCCCCTGTGCACTGATTGGTGAGGAGGAGTGTCCTCACACACCCACACACGCCCCGCGAGCACGCTGGGATCTGTAAACCCGGAAGAAGAAGAATTACGAAAATTTCTGAAGCCTTATGCGCCTCGCCTCATCTATACGCTCTTACCAGTATCTGTTGGCGTTGTTGGTGACAACAAGCCACAGCACCAAGACCAGCAACACGAACGACTCCATGTCCTCCATGTTTATTGTTTACTGTCCGGGTCGTGAGACTACCGCTTAAAAGCTCACTGATGTCACTGTTTGCGCCGCCTAACGACATCACCTGACGTCCACCCACTTTCGCTAACTCCACCCAATGTGTCCACCCACTTCCAGCCAGCACGGTTCAGCGCGGTTGTAGTCGAAATGCAGCTCCAACAGCCCCACTCAGCTCGACTCAGCCCAACTCAGCCGCGTTGGTAGTGGAAAAGCGGCAATAGACACAGACAACCATTCACACCTACGGTCAATTTAGAGTCGCCAGTTAACCTAACCTGCATGTCTTTGGACTGTGGGGGGAAACCGGAGCACCCGGAGGAAACCCACGGGGAGAACATGCAAACTCCGCACAGAAAGGCCCTCGCCGGCCACGGGGCTCGAACCCGGACCTTCTCGCTGTGAGGCGACAGCGCTAACCACTACACCACCGTGCCGCCCCCAACGTGTCTTGTCAAGTAAAATTATCTGTCCATGCAGCAAGATCATTTCACTAGTATTAAGGAATTTTCTCCTCAAATTCAGTTTTCAATTTTTTGCAGTGCAAATTCTTAGTGGACAAATGATACTTCCTAGGTAATGAATAATAATATGAAGAAGAAGCCCGTATTTGTCACATGCACACTCGGGCACAATAATTGCCCACAGTGCACCGGAAATCTACTATACAGCCAATCTACTGTACACTGCTTCTGTACTACAGTGCGTCAGGGTGTCTTTTTTTTTTTTTTTTGTGGTTTCAGGTTGTTGGATAATTTGCCAGTTCATATTGTTTATTTAACGGTCAGTCAGAATAATGTTTTTCTGGCCCACGTTATTTTATTAATTAAAGCTAGACGGCCTTTCGATTTGATAAAATCGGTTAAATTTAGTTCTCTCTGAAATTTGGTCATTGTGATGCATGTTTATTTCTGTAATATCTCAAAGAAAAAAACCCAGGCCATTCTGTGGCTGGGAAGTTAGTTAATATGAGGGGATTCCCGAGCGAATAATGTGCATGAAATTGCTCGCTTCATGCAGTCAAGCAGACCGAGGAAGTCTGTGTGCATGTGCAGGTTTACCTTCTCCTCCTTTAAGGTTTTACAGCAGCTGGCATCCGGTGTTGCATTACTGCCATCTACAGGTTCAGCTTCACCGTGCACTGATAGTTCCACCATTCTGTCGCTAAACGAACAGCTGATCACGCCAAGGTGCTCGCTGACCGCCGATATTTATTAGTTTGGTCCTGCGTTTCCTTTCCTTCGCAACATAATGTCTTTTGTTCTTGCTTTCTGTTATTGTAGTCGGTCTTTCACTTTTTATTCACACGCTCACGTCCTCCATTGCTCTCTCCGGTTTCAAATTTGTATCCCACAATGCCTTGCACAACCGGCGAAAGCCCACCACATGATGCATGACGTAGTATCTTGAATCGGGTCACGGTGAAGCAGGAAAAAGTAGTGGCGCGTTTAAGGCCACGTGGCCCTAAATTCATTAATTGTTCTATTTTAAAAAGCCTAATAAAATTGGAAGTCTGTGATTCGAATTCAGTAGCTTTCGGTCCACTAAAGGGTTGTTTTACAATCAGGGTACAAAGTTTGTGTCACAGGGGTCCAAAATTCAAATTGATTCAAACTGGTTCTTGTACCAGTTTTTAAGTGAAGGACAAGTTAAAGAACAGATTTCAGGTAATTTTTTTTTTTTGACGTCTATGGTAGTTTTGTGTAATCTGCTATAAGATAAAGAAGATTAAGTGTAGCTTTAAGCAGGGCTGGGAGAAACAAATGAAGTGATTCTCGGAGAGGACTTTTTTTTTGACAATTCAGAATCCACTACTTCCATAGTGCTTTTAAATATAAGGCTGTAAGCTTTGTGTTAGTTGTCTCTAATATTTATGTCCCAATATCTTGACCACATTTTAGGATGAAAATAATCATTTTAGATATGTTATTTTATATTGAAAAATTAGCTGTCTCGGAGAGGACATTTTTTTGACACAATTACATACTAATTTGATCAAAATAGTCTGAAAACTTACTGGCATTCAACATTAAAACTTAACTATGGCTACGTTCACACTGCAGGCTGAAGTGACTCAAATCCGATCTTTTCGCCCATATGTGACCTGTATCCGATCTTTTATTGACAATATGAACGACACAGATCCGATTTTTTCAAATCCGACCCAGGCCGTTTGGATATGTGGTCCTAATTCCGATCCCTATCCGCTCTTTTCATATGCGACTTCAGTCTGAACCGCCAGGTCGCATTCATCCGACTTACACGTCATCAACAAGCCACAAACGTCACTATTCTGCGCTGAAGTAGGCGGCGGGTCTCTCAAAAAAAGTTACAACAACATGGCGCATAATCACGGGCGCAGATAGAGGGTGGGACTCGTCCCACCCAGATTTAAATTCTCCTCGTTCGGTCCCCCCCACTTACAGGGAGGAAAAAACGTCTATGCTGTCTTTCTTTGTATAAGGCAAACCTCATGGAAAAATCAAAAGACTAATTACCATTTGGTTTATTGAGGTGCACGGCAGTGTATACATAGTTGCAACAACTCACATAAAACAAAGACTGATATTCGGTTGGTTGAGCTGCGCAGACTGCACAGGTTGCGAGCTCGAGCTTGGTTGCTATGGTTACTAACAACAAGTTTGACAGGCATATCGGGGTTGGGGTTGGTTTGCTGGCAGCTTTGTCCCCCCCAGTTTTTTGTCCCTCCCAGTTCAAAAAACGTAATTGCGCATGACATCAATGCGAGGGACGCTTCGGGCTGTGAAGGTTCTGAATCTTCTCAATGGAAGGACGCAGAGGTTAGGGAGCTGATTTCCATTTGGGGGGATGCAGCTATTCAAGCTAGATTGGATGGGTCATACCGCAACTGGGCGGTTTTACTTCCGTAAACACTGGCCATGCTCACTGCGTGTGACGTCGTCGTATCCTGCAATGCGCATGCGGAACACTTTTAGGTCGCTTTTCGTTCATACTGAGGATCACATACAAGTCGCATATATTTGTTAATGTGAATGACCTCACAAAAAAATCGGATTTCACAAAAAAATCGGAATTGAGCATTAAGCCTTGCAGTGTGAACGTAGCGTATGTTTCCAATGATATGGAACCAAATTGTTTTATGGTATAAAGAATGATGTAAGTGCATCCCTTTTGGAGCTACCTGTGGTCAAAAAAGCACTTTTTCTAAATGACACGAGTAATTTTGCTAAATATGACACATATTGCCATACATTCACCAAAAATAACATTATCACCAAATTTTTTTTTTTTGCATGGCAATTAGAGCTATCACAGGGCTACAATAAACAACCAAGTTTATTTAGTCAAGCCTTTTGATATTGAAGATAAGTGTTAAATGTGATTTTTAGCTTGCGTACCCTGATTGTAAAACAACCCTAAACAAAAATAACTGGGTGTCGGGGAAAATTCTTTTTATGACCTACACTTGAAAAATCTGAAAGGCAGTATAGCTTTCAGTCACTTCATGTCTTAAAGTAATGATGGATGTCGTTTCTCTTTACTTAGTTGAGCGGTTCTTGACATAATATGGATTACTACAGTTGTGTAATAGGGATATTTACTGTATTTTTATTGCTTACTATTTACTGTTTGATCTCAAACACATTAAGAAGGCAAGAGATTGCACTAATTAACTTTTGACGAGGCACCTGCTAATTGAAAAGCATTCCAGGTGACTACCTCATGAAGCTGGTTAAGATAACGCCAATAGTGTAGAAAGCGTCATCAAGGTAATGGTGGATACTTTGAAGAATCTAAAATATGAAACATTTTTAACACTTTTTTTTTTGTTTGTTTGTTTACCACATAATTCCGTATATGTTCCAGATGTTATTTCATAGGTTTGATGTCTTCAGTATTGTTCAACAATGTAGAAAATGATCAAAATACAGAAAAAAAACCCTATGAATGAGTAGGGGAGTCCAAACTCGTTACTGTAAGTGGGGGGGGTATCTGAGCGAGTGTGACGCTCCTGCCATCTGTGCCCTAATCATGAACCTTTTTTCAAAGCCACTTAAGTCTTTTCCTCTTGTCGTTTTGATCCAAAGTCGAAGTCAGCTGGGCCTGCTAAGCCTTTTTATCCTATACTACAGAGCACGGAAGGATATTAACGGCGTAATTGTAATTATACAGGACATCTTTTCTGAAAGCTTCTGCACTCATTGTTTCTCCACTCAGTTTTTATTTAATTTATCTCTCATCTGTACATTTTGAAGTTCCTTTCATGGATTTGTCTTGGTTTCTGTTCAAATCTGGACCTTTCCTGTATGGTGGACATGCTGATTTATTGCAATGACTCACAAATAGCTCATGATGCGGCATCTACTCTTTTTCCATCTTCATGGTCTTTAGAGTACACGTAGATAGCCGCGCTAGCTGATCTAAAGATCCTTGTGTTCACTGTGATGTGACTTTAGGGGTGATGTCCTTTACTTTCTTAAACCGTAGCCAATATGTGTTTGCTGTCATTTCTACAGCTAACTCCAAAATTATTGACACCCATCAATAACATGCGCATAAATGCACCACATTTAATGTAATGAGTGATCATTAGAACTGAAGTCAGCTTCGAAAGCTTGTATTAAATTAACAGTGGTGTGTCTTAATTTTGTTGAAAGCTCTGTGGCTTTAGAAATGGTGCTAGATGACAAAATTTTGCATGCATGCAATCTCATGTTTGTTTATGCCCTGGAGAAATCAGGAAATAGTCAGCAGTAGAATTCCTGGCGAGCAAAGGAGGCCCTCCCAGCTACAAGGACGACTGTGTTATTTGACGCATCTTTGGGCGTGCCAATAATTTTTAGTTTCTGGAGTTGACTGTACATAGTGGCTATGCAGTTAATTTTTTTAGGTTTCAAAGTTTTCATTTTGACGTTATTTTTAATAAAAGCTCTAAAATGGCAGACTACCAGAAATAATTCTCCAGACTTGTCCAGAGAAAGCATCTCTTGAGTGGCTATCTAATTGTACTATACATATCCTTACTGTGCATGTTTTCACATCAGTGGTGTATTTGATACTCATGACACTTTTTATTTTTTTATTTTTAAGGTCCCGACAGAATTACCTGCCCAGGGAGCTCCGCCCACTGGTGGGATAACTTTTTATAACCCCTCCCAGTTTGCACAGGTGAGACTTCAGCACTTCTAAACTAAATGAGTTTAAGATTTGGGATTAATTTCTTCCTGAACCTTGAGTTTGATAAATATAGCATGGGCCCAGCAAATCCTTGTTTCCGATTGGCTGCCAGCTGTGCGTTTCATTAATTGATATGTAATGACAACTTTAAAGTGGTCAATAATGTAATTACAGTCTGAAATCAGCACTGAGCATTTTTTTAACCATGTTGGAATGTTACCATGACAGGTACAATGGTTTATAATCAGAGCAGTTATTCTTCCCTGTGATGCAGATGCAAATTTTATGTACAGTGGTGCTTGAAAGTTTGTGAACCCTTTAGAATTTTCTATATTTCTGCATAAATATGACCTAAAACAACATCAGATTTTCACACAAGTCCTAAAAGTAGATAAAGAGAACCCAGTTAAACAAATGAAACAAAAATATTATACTTGGTAATTTATTTATTGAGGAAAATGATCCAATATTACATATCTGTGAGTGGTAAAAGTACAACCCCGATTCCAAAAAAGTTGGGACAAAGTACAAATTGTAAATAAAAACGGAATGCAATGATGTGGAAGTTTCAGAATTCCATTTTTATTCAGAATAGAACATAGATGACATATCAAATGTTTAAACTGAGAAAATGTATCATTTAAAGAGAAAAATTAGGTGATTTTAAATTTCATGACAACACCACATCTCAAAAAAGTTGGGACAAGGCCATGTTTACCACTGTGAGACATCCCCTTTTCTCTTTACAACAGTCTGTAAACGTCTGGGGACTGAGGAGACAAGTTGCTCAAGTTTAGGGATAGGAATGTTAACCCATTCTTGTCTAATGTAGGATTCTAGTTGCCCAACTGTCTTAGGTCTTTTTTGTCGTATCTTCCGTTTTATGATGCGCCAAATGTTTTCTATGGGTGAAAGATCTGGACTGCAGGCTGGCCAGTTCAGTACCCGGACCCTTCTTCTACGCAGCCATGATGCTGTAATTGATGCAGTATGTGGTTTGGCATTGTCATGTTGGAAAATGCAAGGTCTTCTCTGAAAGAGACGTCGTCTGGATGGGAGCATATGTTGCTCTAGAACCTGGATATACCTTTCAGCATTGATGGTGTCTTTCCAGATGTGTAAGCTGCCCATGCCACACGCACTAATGCCATCCCATACCATCAGAGATGCAGGCTTCTGAACTGAGCGCTGATAACAATTTGGGTCATCCTTCTCCTCTTTAGTCCGAATGACACGGCGTCCCTGATTTCCATAAAGAACTTCAAATTTTGATTCGTCTGACCACAGAACAGTTTTCCACTTTGCCACAGTCCATTTTAAATGAGCCTTGGCCCAGAGAAGACGTCTGCGCTTCTGGATCGTGTTTAGATGCGGCTTCTTCTTTGAACTATAGTTTTAGCTGGCAACGGCGGATGGCACAGTGAATTGTGTTCACAGATAATGTTCTCTGGAAATATTCCTGAGCCCATTTTGTGATTTCCAATACAGAAGCATGCCTGTATGTGATGCAGTGCCGTCTAAGGGCCCGAAGATCACGGGCACCCAGTATGGTTTTCCGGCCTTGACCCTTACGCACAGAGATTCTTCCAGATTCTCTGAATCTTTTGATGATATTATGCACTGTAGATGATGATGTGTTCAAACTCTTTGCAATTTTCCACTGTCGAACTCCTTTCTGATATTGCTCCACTATTTGTCGGCGCAGAATTAGGGGGATTGGTGATCCTCTTCCCATCTTTACTTCTGAGAGCCGCTGCCACTCCAAGATGCTCTTTTTATACCCAGTCATGTTAATGACCTATTGCCAATTGACCTAATGAGTTGCAATTTGGTCCTCCAGCTGTTCCTTTTTTTGTACCTTTAACTTTTCCAGCCTCTTATTGCCCCTGTCCCAACTTTGTTGAGATGTGTTGCTGTCAAGAAATTTCAAATGAGCCAATATTTGGCATAAAATTTCAAAATGTCTCACTTTCGACATCTGATATGTTGTCTGTGTTCTATTGTGAATACAATATCAGTTTTTGAAATTTGTAAATTATTGCATTCCGTTTTTATTTACAATTTGTACCTTGTCCCAACTATTTTGGAATCGGGGTTGTATGTGAACCTTTGGTTTCAGTATCTGGTGTGACCCCCTTGTGCAGCAATAACTGCAACTAAACGTTTCCGGTAACTGTTGATCAGTCCTGCACACCGGCTTGGAGGAATTTTAGCCCATTCCTCCGTACAGAACAGCTTCAACTCTGGGATGTTGGTGGGTTTCCTCACATGAACTGCTCGCTTCAGGTCCTTCTACAACATTTCAATTGGATTAAGGCCAGGACTTTGACTTGGCTATTCCAAAACATTAACTTTAACCATTCTTTGGTAGAACGACTTGTGTGCTTAGGGTCATTGTCTTGTTGCATGACCCACCTTCTCTTGAGATTCAGTTCATGGACAGATGTCCTGACATTTTCTTTTAGAATTCGCTGGTATAATTCAGAATTCATTGTTCCATCAATGATGGCAAGCCGTCCTGGCCCAGATGCAGCAAAACGGGCCCAAACCCATGATACTACCACCACGTTTCACAGATGGGATAAGGTTCTTATGCTGGAATGCAGTGTTTTCCTTTCTCCAAACATAATGCTTCTCATTTAAACCAAAAAGTTCTATTTTGGTCTCATCCGTCCACAAAGCATTTTTCCCCCAACAGCCTTCTGGCTTGTCCACGTGCTCTTTAGCAAACTGCAGACGAGCAGCAATGTTCTTTTTGGAGAGCAGTGGCTTTCTCCTTGCAACCCTGCCATGCACACCATTGTTGTTCAGTGTTCTCCTGATGGTGGGCTCATGAACATTAACATCAACCAATGTGAGAGAGGCCTTCAGTTGCTTAGAAGTTACCCTGGGGTCCTTTGTGACCTCGCCGACTATTACACGCCTTGCTCTTGGAGTGATCTTTGTTGGTCGACCACTCCTGGGGAGGGTAACAATGGTCTTGAATTTCCTCCATTTGTACACAATCTGTCTGACTGTGGATTGGTGGAGTCTAAACTCTTTAGAGATGGTTTTGTTACCTTTTCCAGCCTGATGAGCATCAACAACGTTTTTTCTGAGGTCCTCAGAAATCTTTGTTCGTGCCATGATACACTTCCACAAACATGTGTTGTGAAGATCAGACTTTGATAGATCCCTGTTCTTTAAATAAAACAGGGTGCCCACTCACACCTGATTGTCATCCCATTGATTGAAAACACCTGACTCTAATTTCACCTTCAAATTAACTGCTCATCCTCAAGATTCACATACTTTTGCCACTCACAGATATGTAATATTGGATCATTTTCCTCAACAAACAAGGCATGTCAAAATGCATGTGTAATCAGGTACTGTGGTCAATGTCTGTCTAATATATTATTGGGTATATTTGCACAGACAATTTGAGAGTTAGTGTAATATATGTTGAATGTACATACTGTGGCTGAACAACCTTAAAGCATATAGGCAGAACCATGGCCTCACTTTTTGTTTGTTTATAAATGTCTTGAGACCTCAAGATTGGCACACGAATAGTTTTAAGCGTTAACAGTAAATCTAATATAGTAATTTTTATGATTAAAGTGATTTATATAGGTAGCGGTCTGAGTGAATGACCTTGACGTCTGTGACGTCACAGCAGGAAGGCTATCGGTCTCATCGCCATTTCCGCTATACTCAAAAACAGAGCTGACTGCAACTTCAATCCTCCATTTTGAGCTAATTTAATCACCATGTCACGTAGATGTGTTTTTGGCGGGTGCAGCAACACGACAGAAAGTGGGTTTACGTTGCATTCATGGCCCAAGAATGTTCAAACTGCAAAGATTTGGACGCGTTTTGCGAAAAGTTCACGGTGCCTATGAAGTGGTCTCTCCTCTGCTCTGCACGAAACCTCTGATCTGTTGAGGAGCGTTGGCTATAATCCCGTACTGAAAAGGGTGCAGTATCAACAATTAAAGGAAAATAAAACTACAAGAAAAGGAAAGTAAGTTCAGTTGCACCAGTTCTCCTGGACTGTGAGCCGAAGGTTGTTGCTAAAACCCGGGATGGAATGGGACATGACGCATATTATCACTTGGGCAGTGACCTCCCTGTGGTTGTTGCTAAAACCGGTGACGTCCCATCCCGGGTTTTACTAATTGCCTGAGCCGAGCAGTAATGGCGGAGTACTCAGTATGGAGAATGAGTGGATCAGCCGTCTGATTTCTCCACTGGATATGCTTGCCTCAGCAGCAATATCTCAGCTTTCAAGAAGCGAGAACACAGATGGGTAAAATGCGACTCTCATTTGGATACTACAGAACAAAAGCAACACGTTGTTTACCTGCATTTAGATTAATACATGTAACTTGTATTGTGTGTTTAAGTTACCGGTATAAGATGATTTAATTTGCTTCAGAATGTGATTGTCTCAGTTCATCTGATTATTTAATTAGCCTTTTATGTTTTATCAGTGAAAATGCATGCACGTACATGTATGTTGCATAAGTTATAACACCTATCCTGTTTTAATGAGAGTCAACCCACAATCAATGAAGTCAAATCAGTCTTAGTTGAGCAAGTCGGTAACGGTATTTCTTACTTTCACCATAAATTATTTCTATGACTTTGGTCTATAGCTGTCAAAGGCCTCGACTTCAAAACTGGCTCCTGCTGTGACGTCACACACTCAGGGCTAGCTGGCTCAGCGGGGTAGCTCGAATGCCAACTTTGCGGTCAAGTTTAACTCTCAAAAAAAAAAAAAAAAAAAAATATATATATATATATATATATATATAATTTTTTTTTTTTTTTTAAATTCCCATTTATGCAGCATACAAGAGTCAAGGATGGAGATACTATCCACTTAAAAATAAAGGTTCTGCGTATCTCCTTTAAAGGTGCAGTTTGTGATTCCAATTCTTGAAATAAATGTCATTTCTGTCTCTGGAAATTTCAGGAATAAAATGTGGCTGCAATAAATGACCAAATTATCATTTTACGTCTAATATTTGAATCGTTGGATTATGTGCTGAAGGGGTCTGTGAAATGCATTTTAGTTTCATGTAATGGTCCCTGGCTGCAAAAGGTTGGAAAAGCCCTGCCTTAAAGGACACGAGTGTAGTTTCAGCAGGAAGAGCGACAGGTTTCGGTCGAGACAGTAGGTTTGTGTATGTCTTTGCTGAAACTGAAATTTCTCACAGGCAGCACGAGTCAAAAGTCACATTAATAATATTAGAATGTGTCTCTTCTGTCTCAGTCTGTGCCTCCAGCTCGTTCCCGTCCAGGCCGGTTGGGGCAGCGTGAATACCCAACACTGAAATAACTCTCCAGCGCTGTGGCTTCAGATCAAGCTGTGTTTTTTACATCTCATCAGACTGAATTAATCCAGAATTGGACAAGTACCGGCATCTGGCCTCCCAGTCTTCATCATCATAGTCTTATTTTACCTTGTGCAACATCCACCATAAAGCTGTAGATTCTTTCAGCTGTCTTTTGTCTCTTTTTCCCTTTGCCCTGTGTTTTGACCTAATGGCAGTGTGACCTTTAAGTGCAATAATTTTCTTTAGCTTTCAGTTAGACCTTCCTAACCAACTGCATTTCAGCATCTGTGTTTGTGCAAGCGTGTGTGATTGTGTGTACACGTGTGCGTGAGAAATAGACAGGGGAGTGCCATTGGGCAGACACATGCAGACAGTGCAGTGTGTTCGTCGTGCCCGTTTTCGTCAGTGAGGGTCGTTGGAAGATTTTAGATATTTATTAAGGCTTTCTATTGGAACGAGGCACATAATCATGATTTTTTTTTAATCGCCACAAATCCCAAATCTGTATATCCGAATGAATATTTATGAGCTGTAGTCTGTCCCTGCTCTTTTGATTTCACTTTTGATTTTCAAAAGTTTACATAGATTTGTGATTTATATTAATTTCTACATATTTGATTGCTTAATTACTCGTTTTTTTCAGTGCTGATTCTTTCTTTAATTCTTTCTCATGAACCCAGTCTTCATCGCTAGTCTTGTTCCGGTAGCCACTGCAAGGGATTTTTTTTTGGGTAATTCCAAAGGATTCACGACCCCTTTGAAGGAAGCCTGGACTTTTCCATTGTGTTTCAAATTCATTGTAAAATTATTCAGAAGAAAAAAAGTGATGAAAATAAACATATTTTTGAGCTCTTTAGCACGTAATGTGTGTGGATGGTTAATTTAAATTATGCAAATAAATGTGCTCTTCCTTTGAACTTTTTAATACCAGTATTAAAGCAAAATAAGGTAATTTTCATCCTGAAAGCTTATGTACAAAATGATTCCACAAATCCATGGCTTATACCATGCACTGTAGTAATATATACACACTCGCTCACTGGCCACTTGAATAGGAACACTTGTACTCCTCCTCATTCATACAATTATCCAATCATGCAGATACAGGTCAAGAGCTTGAGATAATGTTCATGTCAAACATCAGAATGGGAATAGTGGGCACAGGCTCACCAAAAGTGGGCAGTTGCATGCTGGGAAAAACACCAGGCCAGTTTCTGAGAGTCCACTGTAACTTCAGAATCCTGTTCTTAGCTGGAAACCTGACGAGGCAGATAGGCTCCAACATCAGAAGACCACAAGGGTTTATGTGCATTCTGAGATGCTTTTCTGCTCACCATGATTGTAAAGAGTGGTTAAAGGTGCTGACTGCGAAGTTGAACTCTGGGCAAAATGTCCTATTTCTGTTGCTGTTGGAGTCTTGAGATGTTTCGCTGCTGTACACACGGTGTGTAAATGTTTTACCGAGATACACCGCATCCTGAATTTTACGATTTCAAAGATTGCCAAAGCAAGTAAGCAGCAATACCACATGACCACCATGGGGTGTGTTTGACCTACTTTTAACCAATACAAGTTGGCATGGGCAAACATGGCAGACTTCACTCTCCCTCCAGCAGAAAAGAAAAGGAAAGCCTGCCTAGTGAGTGCAACTGCAAGATTTTTCTGGACAGATAACTAAATTGTTCTTGCTAGTACTTCGCTATCTTAGCCTTAGAATGCATGAGCTCAACTCCACGGTAGCGAGTATGGACTTGCGCACCTAATGTTTTGATCTTACAGAGAAAGAAACAATAAACCAAAAGTAGTAACAGAGAAAAGATATATTCGTCTTTTGTTTCACGGATCTGTTTGTGAATGTCAACCACAAATTACATCCCTGCGACTCAAAACTCTTCAAGGTCGATGCAGAGTCACGATGTTTTCTGCACATCACCATCTTGGTATGACGCAGTTCCATAGTTATGCTAATTAGTTAAAGCTCCTCGCCTTCAGCTGTTTCCATAGGGCCATACAGTTTACCTTAAGCGGTAGGAAAATGGTCGCAAATCGGAGGAAAACGACCCTCAGCACGTCAAAATGATCACATCTCGTCCGCATATTGTTCTTGTGAGACATGGGAAAATACCATGCACAATCTCAAAAAAAAATTAATTTCAGATGACTTTGCAGTCGGTACCTATACCCATTTTATACATTATATTGTGTATTCTATTATTTATTTATCTGCTAAAAGGTTTCTAAGGCTTGAGGTACAACCCTTACACCACTTATGCTTTGAGTTCACATGTTCAGCTGCATTATGGTTGATTATTTTTTAAGGTTGTTCCTTGTGTTTGGCAAATCACCTTACTGTTGTCAGGCTTGGACAGAGATTTTCTTTTAAAAGATGATTCTCAGGTTGAGAATTGAAAAAACCGAAACATGGGATTGTCTAATGATATCTGGTCACCCTAGGTTTGCCTACTAAAAGGAATATAGCTAATTATGTTATAATCTTCACCACAATCTTTCAGATTATAAAAACACATATGTAACCAAAATTCCTCCATGTTTACTACTACGCAGGACAAGAAAACCAGTCATGCCTTTCCATGTTTCTTGACATCTGCTTTTCCTGTTTAAGTATTTAGAAATAAGACACTTTGCAGTCTTTAGTTTGTCTCTGGTCGTGCTTGACTCCGGGCATTCTCCTGTGAACACAAAAGAGCAAAGACAATTGCAGTTTCTCCAGTACAGCTCAGGAGGGGATTTATACACACACATTTCATACAACACAAAAGATTCATAATACTGCATTAAACAAAACTGGTCTACAGTACACCATCATCTTGTATAGGATTAAAACTGTTACTAGATTTTAAGAAATCTGACAGATACCCATCCCTTGTTTAACCTAACCATTCAGCATATGCATGTGATTAATCTTATATCATTCTTCCAACCCAATTGTGTTCAAACATGACCATCTAGAGAAGGAAACTGAACTAGATATAATCTGGCACTTGCCAGACCCTTTCTGGTATTGTCTTACTGAGCTATTGTCCCTTCGATGGAGCACTTGCATGTGACGTCACAGCCGATCCAGATTGTGACAGACGCCATCTTGTCGGTCAAACGCCATTTTCCGCCTTCTACTTCTACCTTTTCTTCTGGAAAACCCTACTATATACACAATTCTACTACAACGGCTGCGGCTACAAGCTCTCCCTACCTGTGCACGTTTATGTTTTTTGTGTGTATTTTTGCTTGTTGTTCGTCTGTATCGGACTTCAATATCCACTACAACCATATGGACTTACTGGACATTGGTTTCCAGCAGAAAATGACGGTTTGTAGCGATTTCCATCGCATGCACAACATTCCGGACGAGACAGCGAGACCAGCGGGGCCTCCGTGGATTGTTATCGGGTCTGGCAGGCGAAGGAGGCGGCGTCAGGAGCGGAAGCAAAAGCGAGGCTGCAGGCAGAGCCGGCCTGTTGACTAAACTCAGAAAACAGCCACTCAAATCTCCAGTGCCAAGCCTCTACCTCTCCAACACCAGATCCATGGTAAACAAGAAAGACGATTTGGAATTACAGCTGGAATTACCTTATTCTATAATCGGCTGGTCAGTGCTATACTCAATACTTAAGTGACTTACCCGTCCAATGAGGATCATTTTCTTGTTTACAAGATGCCACATCTGAGGGCGGCTGACAAATCCTGAATTTCTGTAAAGATAACTGTCCAGAGATTTATAAGCATGCAGTGCTTCACCACTGAACAGCGAGGGAAAGTTAATGAGGTAATTATGCACGTCTGGGTATTCCGCTGGCAGTTCAATATCCACTGACACAGTCGTGAAAACTACGTCCGGTAAGCCATAAGGGTCACTAATCTGTAGATCGTTTATTTTAGACATATATCTAGTTATCTGTTCATTAGAAAAATGAGTCGTGTAGTCCATTCTGTACACGAGTGCAGCAGTATTCAGCTGTGTTTTTTACCAACAAGATGGCGGCTGTGTACTTTCCGGTCACGTGACTGCAAGATCTCCATGTTGCTAGTTTTCTGATCTTGTTCTTTCTTGTCACATGGATACACATTGTGCGAGTGTATCTGTGCACACACCCGAGCACTCTTTGCTCGCTGTACTGCAACTTCTAGCATGGTCCGGTCAGAGAGAATTTGCTGCAGCGTGCCGAGGTCCATTTCTAACAGCATCCCTGCACACAATCAATACATATTCCATCATTAAGACACAAATTATATGATGCTAGTTGTAGTGGTTTTATGAATCCTGTATAACCACAAAGGGTGGTGTGTTACACCTGAATAGCTCCTTGTGCATGCCTTTCCAACAAGGTAACAAGCAAGCCTAGTAGGATCAGATACGAATCCCACCCTTGGTAGCCTGGCTGAATCTGATTGGCAAGCGTAATAACTTCCGTGACATGTTGGTGACAAGGTAGCTGGCTTTTTTGGGGTTGGGGGGGGGGGGGGGGGGGCAGTTGCCCAAGTTTAGCAGTACTCTGATGCATGCATCTTGAAAACACGCATACGCACTTTGTTCCGGGGCAAGGGGAACCTGAACATAAGCATCATACAGATCCAAAGACATGAACCGGTCCTTTCTCTGCATGACCTGAATTACATCCGTCATGCCATGCTGGCTTGAAACCTGCAACCTCCTGTCTAGGGCCTAGTGGACTGCACCATACAAACAATGTGTATTTAAAAAAAAAAAGTGGACAAAATCACTCCATATCTTGGACCTCGTATTCTAGTGTGGCATCTATTACCTCCTTTACAGAGGGAGCAACATCTGTAGATTGGAAGGACTGCTTTAATTCTAACAAAATTAAATATGTTGTCCTCATATTCTGTGTACACCCCGTGTCCTCCGGGTCAAAATGACCCGTCTTCAATAAACTCCTGATATAAACTACATTAAGTGATTTTTATAAACTAAATCTTATTTTGCTTTATTAAACAACTTATCATTCACCACAAATTGTGTAAATACCTGAGTTTTCACTCTTCACTTGGCAGAAAGACTGCATTTATTCAAGACACCACTCATTGCTATGACACTGCCAATTACATTTTTGTTTTACTCTAGGTGGAAATTAATATTTGTGTAGCATTTCTCTAGCTTAGAAATAATAGAAATGTACAAAAAATCCTTTTGAATGCATTTTATTCACCCCAATGGGTCAGTTATTCATTTTATTTTATGCTCGTGAAAGATCTGAGAAAAATTACCATACAACACAACTTAGTCAACTATTTAGCACATGTAGGGCAATATGCAAATGCATAGCTTTTGCAGATATATTTCTGACACCTGCAGCACACAGTATGTGTTTTGCAGTCCTTCTTTGGAGGGCAGAACTGACATCTCTTCCTCTTATTTGCTCCAGCTGGGGCAGTGGCTGTGGTAGCTGGATCGTCAGGTGGATGAGGAAATCTGGAGGTTTGAATACCTTTCACAACTGCTGCGGAGGCGTCTGTACGGGGGACATGCTTCCTTCTTTCAATTAGTGGAGTTACAAGTGCCTTTCCTAACTGCTCCAGAAAGACCCTCCTCTTGTTCTGCTTATGAGGCATCCAGTTAGGGTTGATCTCTCTCCATATCACAAAGGCATTGTAGGAGGAAACATCAATGATGTTATGGAAAATGACCAGGGGCCAGTAGGCCGTCATCCTTCTGCAGCTGTATGTTCCAACCACCTTATCCAAGTTGTCCACACCTCCTTTGTTGCTGTTGTAGTCGAGGATAATGGCTGGCTTCCTGTCCGCACGGTCACTAATGGAAGCATCTCTGTGCAGTGTGCTCAGAAGTACGACATTCTTGTTTTTCTTTGGGAGGTAGGACACTAGAGTGGTGGTGGGTGTGAAGGCAAACTTTGATGAGAAGACCTCTCTCTCCTTTGATGCAAGCAGTGCAGGCGGGAGCTCAGGCTTATTCTTCCGAACTGTGCCAACCATGGTGATCTTCCGTTTCAGGAGCTGCTGTCCGAGTTCATAGGAGGTAAAGAAATTGTCACATGTGACATTGTGACCCCTCAGTCCCTCTGTCATATCAAGGACAACTCGCATCCCCTGGTTCTTCTCTGGGCCTCCACTGGTCGGCTTCCCAGTGTAGACTTGCATCTTCCAAGCGTAGCTCGATTTGGCATCACAAGCCACCCATAACTTGATCCCATATCTTGCTGGCTTGCTGGGCATGTACTGCCGGAAGGGACAACGACCTTTCAACAAAACAGATTAGCATCAGTAATTAGTATCAGTGTCACAGAAAACAGTCATAGAAATCAATAGTGAAAATCACATTTTTTATTACAAATATGAAAGCAAATATGAAAGTTACCTCTGAATGGAACCAGTTGCTCATCCACTGTTACATCAGGCCCTGGGTTGTAGAGGTAGGGAAGCCGCTCCACCCACTTGTCCCAGACCTCTCTTATTGCAGCAAGTTTGTCAGCCACACGTCTTGCAGGTCTTGACTCACGGTTATCAAATCGTAGCATTCTTGAGTAGGTGTAGAAGAGCTTGAGTGGCATTGTGGCACGGAAAATTGGCCTTCCATTCTCTGCATCCCATAGACTTGCTGCAGCCTCACCGCGGGACCTGTATACTCCTGCTAAGATTAGCAGCCCTAAGTAGGCATGCAAGTCAGTCTCATCCATCCGTTTCCAGCTGTCTCCATATTTGCGAAAACCCTCCAGATTTGTCATCTCCAGGATAATTTTTTCAATTGCTGGTGTGATAAACAAGTGGAACGTTGAGACAAGGTCATGGGTATTTGAAACAGCATATCTTGTGGGTCCTGGGGTCATCCTTATGATATTTTGCTCTGCCACCTTGCCATCTGGGGCATACGCTGCCGAGGACCATGCTATATTGCTGTTTTTTGAAAGGAAAATCTCCCTTTCCGCTTCAGGGATGTCTTCTTCTTCTGAAGATGATTCATGATGCTCTGGGTTGTATTCCTCTCCATCTTCTTCTTCTGAGACATCTTCCACTTCCTCTTCTGAATCAGAAACTTGTTGGACATCTGAAAAAATTAGCTCGAGTGTCTGTTCAACATTATACCGTGCACTCATGGCTTCAGCAGAAAGAGTGTTTGGGGTAGTGTCATCTGAAGCACCTTTATAGCACAGGAGCAATATTGATACAATTGTATCAGATCACAGGCAGTGCAGTACACGGGAAAGTCAGCTTTAGAACATTCTCGCATTTTGTGGGAACGTCCAGGCTTAGGGGGCATAGGTGGAATAGTTTATATATTTTTTGTAATTGCCCTCCTGTATGTGCTTGTTGTTATTTCTTTGATTTTATTTTTTGTCCTCATTTATCATTTACACTGCTTTTATATATTTAAGTGTCATATGGACTTCTGATGTCTGAAAGAAAGTTTATTATATTACTATTATAACTCTGTGAGTCTGATTCCAACTCAATTTGACTGTCGGGTCATTTTGACCCGAAGACCAAAGGTGTGACTTTTTTTGTACAGCTTACAGGGAAATATGAATAAAGGCAACAATTCAATTTTTCTAATGTTGGGGTCAAGCTAGGAGCACTCATGAAATTTCAAGTTTGAAAAAAAATGTTAAGGGGTTTTTTATTTTGTTTTTAACAAAGTTTCGGGTCATTTTGACCCGAAGGCAACAGGAGGCTATAGCCCAATAACTTCCAGCCTCTCTGATCTATGGTGTGTGAGAAAGGCTTTCAACGTTGGCCATTTTAGGTGAATTTGGAGCTCCATGTCCAGCTAAAACTGGCACTGCTACACAGCGTGTTATGTTTCAATTGCTCGTTTTCAAACTCCCCAGTTCATAGATCTTTGTTCAACTGATCAAATCTCTGGAGAATAAGACTACAGGAGTGCAGGAGCTAGCACCATGGCCAACCTTAGTGT
Source organism: Neoarius graeffei (assembly GCF_027579695.1). Lineage (NCBI taxonomy): Eukaryota > Metazoa > Chordata > Actinopteri > Siluriformes > Ariidae > Neoarius > Neoarius graeffei. The sequence goes on along the minus strand of NC_083580.1, from coordinate 22,979,430 downwards.
GGTCCTCTGGGCTTGCCCGCTCACCTTATCTTCATAAGCAAAAAAGCAGTAGCTACCACTACTAGTGTTAGTTTGAAGCTGTAATAATGCACTGTTGAAGCCAAACGTTTACATACACCCAGGCTAAGGATACTTAATCTCTGCATTTCACAACTCCATATTTCTTGGTAAGTTAATTAGGGCCTCTACTTTGCGCACATCAGAGGTAATTTTACGACCAGTGATTAGAGACATAATTTAGCTTTAATGCACTAGATCAGAATTCTAGTGCGTCAAAAAAAAAATTACAGATACCAAGTTGACTGTCTAGTCTGGTATATTCCAAAAATTGACATAATGACTTTTATAAGCTTCCAAATGGCTGAGGGTCATAATTAGGAGTAAAGGGCAATTCCAGCGTTATGGATGTGACACTTGAACTCAAAATGGCAACAAATGACCCAGTGCATGTTTTATTGTCTCCCAGTATTTAAACAGGTGTTGCATATTTTAAGGCTGTACCATACTGGAGAAGTGATAGAACAAGAACAATTCCCATAGTACATCTAGGGCATGCCAGAAAATGCCAATAAAAGATGCGTTATGGATGTGACAGAAAAAGTATCACTTTTCTTGGGTGACTGTACATTTTTATCAAACTCTGAAATCGTAAACCTAATGTCGAAATGGAGATATCCATTTGATAGAGGGGTCCAAGGTGAATATTAAAAAATCTTTGTTTAAAATATTTTGTATTTCATGCAGAGTTTCGGAAGGAAAAGTCAGCGTTATGGATGTGACGAAATTCCGTTATGGATGTGACGCGTCTGAAATAGACATGGCATATGTTTAGAAAATCAGCAATTTAACCACCATAACCCTTTGAAAAACTCTCTAAATATCAGCTAAAACTATCAAAGTTCTTAAATAATATTTAGGATGGCTATTGTTTTGCTGTTTTGTGGATTTTAGCATACATTTCTGTGGCTTGTGGCAATAATATAGAATTGTACATAATCAAAATTGATTTTAGCTTGGGTTTTACATTATAAGAAAGAAAGACTGACTGAGACATTAGGTTGGTTACAAATTGGTTCAACTTATTCACATCTGTAAAATACAGGCCTAGGTGATACCTCTGGGAGTGGTTTTGATGTATTACATGTTGCTTTATTTTTGCATGGTGAGGTTGACATTTACATGGAATTGCCCTAAACTGGGAAAGTAAAAAGGGCCTTCCTTAAGAAAGAGTGCCTTTGTACCCATGAATACCATAGGAGAATCCAAGCAACTCAGCCGAGACCTCACAAAAAACAAACCAAGTCTGGTTCCATCTCAGGAGTAATTTCCAAAACAACTGAAGGTACCATGAGCAGCTGTACAAACAACTGTATGCAAATATAAAAATGTTGGGCCCACATAGACACTGCAACATTCAGGAAAGAGGCACAAATTAACTCCCCCCAAGGATGCTTTGGTCCGAAAGGTTCGACTGAACTCCAAGACAACAAAGTAACTGGTGAAGTTGCTGGAAGTGTCAGGTACCAAAGTATGTACAGTACTCATCCACCATTTGAGTCCTAAATCACTGTGGCCTGCTTGGCCATAATGTTCACTTCTATGTATGGAGAAAGCGTAAACATTGAGGCTGGAAGGGAAATGTATGGTAATGTGAAATATGTGAACGTTTGTGAAAAATTTATTTTCACTGTCTCTAGCCTTCATGTATGTAAACTTGTCACATATTTTTGGCTCTATACAAGAATTAAATAGTGTTTTGCAAAAGTATTCATCCCCCTTTATGTTTGTCCTGTTTTTTTGTTGCATTACAAGCTGGAATTAGAATGGATTTTTGGGGGGTTAGCACCATTTGATTTACACAACATGCCTACCACTTTAAAGGTGAAAATTGTTGTTTTATTGCAACACAATAAGATGAAAAAAGAGAAATCTGGAAACGTGCAAAGGTATTCACCCCCCCAAAGTCAATACTTTGTGGAGCCACCTCATATCATCTCTAGCCGCTTTATCCTGTTCTACAGGGTTGCAGGCAAGCTGGAGCCTATCCCAGCTGACTACGGGCAAAAGGCGGGGTAGACCCTGGACAAGTCGCCAGGTCATCACAGGGCTGACACACAGACACACAACCATTCACACTCACATTCACACCTACGGTCAATTTAGTGTCACCAGTTAACCTAACCTGCATGTCTTTGGACTGTGGGGGAAACCGGAGCACCCGGAGGAAACCCACGTGGACATGCAAACTCCACACAGAAAGGCCCTCACTGGCCACGGGGCTCGAACCCGGACCTTCTTGCTATGAGGCGACAGCGCTAACCACTACACCACCGTGCCGCCTGTAGAGCCACCTTTTGCTGCAATTACAGCTGCAAGTCTCTTGGGTTATGTCTCTATTAGCTTAGCACATCTAGCCACTGGGATTTTTGCCCATTCCTCAAGGCAAAACTGCTCCAACTCCAAGTTAGATGGGTTGCGTTGGCGTACAGCAATCTTCAATTTATGCCACAGAGTCTCAATTGGATTGAGGTCTGGGCTTTGATTAGGCCATTCCAAGACATTTAAATGTTTCCCTTTAAACCACTCCAGTGTAGCTTTAGCCGTATGTTTAGGGTCATTGTCCTGCTGGAACATGAACCTCTGTCCTAGTCTCAAACCTCTGGCTGACTCAAACAGGTTTTCCTCCAGAATTGCCCTGTATTTAGTGCCATCCAGCTTTCCTGTCCCTGCAGATGAAAAACATCCCCACAGCATGATGCTGCCACCACCATGCTTCACTGTAGGAATGGTGTTCTCAGGGTATTGGGTTTGCACCACACATGGCATTTCCCATGATGGCCAAAAAGATCCAATTTTAGTCTCATTTGACCAGAGAATCTTCTTCCATGTGTTTGGGGAGTCTGCCACATGCTGTTGGCCAAACTACAAATGTATTTTCTTAAGCAATGAATTTTTCTGGCCACTCTTCCATAAAGCCCCGCTCTGTGGAGTGTACGGCTTAAAGTGGTCCTATGGACAGATACTCCTATCTCCGCTGTGGATCTTTGCAGCTCCTTCAGTGTTACCTGTGGTGTCTTTGTTGCATCTCTGATTAATGCCCTCCTTGCCCGGTCTGTGAGTTTTGGTGGGCGGCCTTCTCTTGTCAGGCTTGTAGTGGTGCCATATTCTTTCCATTTTGCTACAATGGATTTAATGGTGCTTCATGGGATATTCGGAATTTTTTTTTTTTTTTAAATAATCCAACCCTGGTACATACTTCTTCACAACTTTGTCTCTGACATGTTTGGAGTGCTCCTTGGTTTTCATGTTGCTTGCTTAGTGTTGCAGAGTCGGGGTCCTTCCAGAACAGGTTGATTTATACAGACATCATGTGACAGATCATGTGACACTGATTGCACACAGGTGGATCAACTAATTATGTGACTTATGAAGTGAATTGGTTGGACCAGCTCTTATTTAGGGGTTTCATACGAAAGGGGGTGAATACCTATGGACACTCCAAATTTGTTTTTTCATCTTATTGTTTGTGTCACAATAAAATAACTATTTGCACCTTTAAAGTGATAGGCATGTTGTGTAAATCAAATGGTGCTAACCCTCCAAAAATCCATTTTAATTCCAGCTTGTAATGCGACAAAACAGGAAAAATACCAAGGTGGATGAATACTTTTGCAAGAAACCGTACAGCCCCATCTCCAAAAAAGTTGGGACACTGTGTAAAACAAATACAAACAGAATGTGATGATTTGCAAATCATGGAAACCCTATATTTTATTAAAAATAGTACAAAGACAACATACCAAATGCTGAAACTCAGAAATTTTATTATTGGAAAAATATATGCTCATTTTGAATTTGATGTCAACATGTTTCAAAAGACTTTGCTGTATTTTGTGCTTCATAATACACCAAATGTTTTAAATGGGAGACAGGTCTTTACTGAAGGCAGGCCAGTTTAGCACTCCGACTCTTTTACGACAGAGCCATGCAGTTTTAATATGTGCAGAAAGCGGCTTGGCATTGTCTTGCTGAAAGAAGGAGGGCCTTCCCTGAAAAAGAGTTTGTCTGGATGGCAGCATATTGCTCTGAAACTTGTACATATTGTTCAGCATTAATGATGCCTTCCCAGATATACAAGCTACCCATGTCATGTGCAACAATGCACCCTCATACCATCACAGATTTTGAACTGTGCACTGATAACAAGGTGGTATCCATGATTTCTAAAAAGAATTTCTACTTTTGATTCGTCAGACCTCGGGACAATTTTCCACTTCACCCAAGTGTAAAAGAGCTTGGGCCCAGAGGAGGTGGTGGTATTTCTGGATGTTGTTCATATTTGGTTTTAAGTTGCATTTGTGGATGCAGTAATGAACTGTTTTCACAGACAATGGTTTTCTGAAGGGTTCCTGAGCCCATACAATGATTTCCACTACAGACACGTGTCTGCTTTTAATGCACTACCACCTGAGGGCCTGAAGATCACAGGCATCCAAGGTCAGTTTTCAGCCTTGTCTCTTGCATACAGAGATTTCTCCAGATTCTCCGAATCTTCTAATAATAATCATCTATCATATGTAGATGTGATCCCCAAATTCTTTACAATTTTACATTGAGGAACATTACTCTTAAATTGTTGCACTGTTACACAGTCTTTCACAGAGTGGTGAACCCCTCCCCATCTTAATTTTGAGAGACTCCGCCTCTCTGGGAAGCTCTTTTTATACCCAATCATGTCACTGACCTGTTGCCAATTAACATAATTAGTTTTTTTAAGCATTACACGGCTTTCAGTCTTGTTTCCCCTGTCCTAACTTTCCTGAAACGTGCTACTGACATCAAATTCAAAATGCATGCATTTAAAAAAAAATCTCAGTTTCAACATTTGATATGTTGTCTTTGTACTATTTTCAATTAAATATAGGGTTTCCATGATTTGCAAATCTTCCCGTTCTGTTTTTATGTTGTTTCACCCAGTGTCCCAACTTTTTGGGAATTGGGGTTGTAAAATACTTAAAAAAAAAAAAACATGCATCGTTTAACATTATAAACCTACTACAAGCTCACCAGTGATATCAGCACAGTGGGCCGGTTCTATGTCTTGTACAAGTGCAAAAAGTTTCTCTCCAACCACTTCCAATTCGTCCAGGTCAGAGCCGTCATTCGCATCATTCTCCCCTTGATTCTGCCTACAACTAGATCTGAAAGTGAGGAAATAAATCAGAAAAAGGGGCAAAAGCACTAACAGCGACAATAACTGTACTGATTGAGTTGGTCATTAAAAACATCAACACAGAGTTACACACGTACGGGTTTCCACAGAAATGAGATTCACCACCTGGAAAAAAACGAAGCCAATTATGTATGAAATGGAACGTAATATAATGCTTCGCTTTCATCTGATGATTTTCCAAAGAGCTAAAATAGATTTCTCTCAGTTTTGAATGATGTCTTTTAAATAATTATCAATTGAGTAAAACATTTAATTTCATAACTGCCCAAGTTAACTTCTGCCATATTTGAGTTCTGAACAGATCATTTTAATGATTAGCTTCTTACTATAATCTACACCTTTGAGTGAATCGACTAACAAGTAAGGATGATGGTATTTCTTTCTCTCTTTCTTTGTCATTTTCTTCTTGCTGGATTGAGATGGGCGGGGCTATATCGGTAGGCGGTGACATCACGTAACTCCACGTATAAATATAATTAGAGAATATGAATGAACTCCTCAGACAAATGTACATGTGTATGTAATGATTCATACAATTCATGACTTGATTCCATTCACAATATTGGTTTTACGAGTCAATTCTCACATTATTTTTGAACAAATATTACATGAAGAAAATTCTGCAACCAAAAAAACAAAAACAAGGCAACACTTATTCTTTATCAACTTAAATATTCTTTTGGTTAAGTTAAAAGCCCTTTTGTTTAATTTTCTGAAGAACCAACAGTAATTATTTACCCACATTTGTAAAGGTTGGATTAAAATATAATAGCCTATTAACTAAAATATTCCTTTAATTAAAATGAAAAAGTTAACAAATAGACCTTTTCTTAAACTTTTATAAAGATTTACTGCCTCCATTTTTCTTCTCTTTCCCTTAGCATTCAGCAGTTGCTAAAAAATCTTCTTGTTAAATCTATTTGTACAATGACTCGCACTACAGCTCATTTCCATTGTAGAGCTGTTTTTTCTTTTGGTGAGTGCGCATTTTTGCCGGGATTAGAGCTGTGTTACTTCCACCTGGGTGAAGTCTCGTGTATTCTCACTATTGTACATTATTATGCCCTCTGCTGTCTAAACAACACAATTACAGCTAGGTAAATCTAGACCAGGGGTTCTCAAACTTTTCTACTTTAAGGCCTACCTATTCATACTTGTAACAAGTCGGGGCCCATTAAAAGAGATCCCCAATTATTTTGGCTCATCTATTCTATTCGAATCTAATAACCTATTGTAACATATATTAATGGGATGCAACATCATTCCCTGTCACAGATGGGAGCCCAGGAATTAAATAAATGCAATAAAAACAAACTGTTTAATTGTAGGTATTGTATTTAAAACTGTAAGGATGTGCCAGAAGCCAATATAAAACCATGCATGCAGGGCGTTCTCAGTCAAAAGGGATTAATGATCCAAAAGTGGAGTCTGGTCCATTAACACAAGAACTTATTGCCATGTTTGTGTACAGCAAACAAGCAAGTTATTAAAACCAAGAAGTACTCTCAAAAGAAGCAGCTATAGAAACCACTCAGTGGGATAGATCCTTACACACTAACAAAGAAGGATTTTTCCTATGAAAGAAAAATTTACAAGCTAAATTTTACATTAGCAGAATAAATTCTGATCCTATTGTAGCCGTAACTAAATACAAAAGACAATAGTTATGCATACTGTTAATTAATTTAATGTGAAGATAATTAACAGATAAAAAAAACTTAAAATCTGTTAAGATTGTTTGTTTATTTTTAGTCTTTTGTATTCATAATTATTTGTATCTGTACATACACGACCCCACCAGCTGATAAACTTATCGAGTTTAAATGAAGTTATTCATTCATTCGGAGTTGGAAAATTATCCATCCTTTGAGTTCCCCGACATCTCAAACTACCTGGTGCTGCAGACATCGTTCTACATGGACAAACAGGTGAAAACATGGAGGCGCACAACTTTTTATATGTGGCTGGGTTAAAGATCTGGGGATCAGAACACTACAAGATACAAGATTTATCTTTTTTGCCCGGGTAAGGAGGAATTTCTGGGCTTTGTATGCGTCTTTGCAATGGTTGCTAGTAGAGCTGTGCAATATATCGTATTTTTATCACGATATCAATATTGGTGTCAAACGATATCAAAATTCATAATATCTATATGAAACGATTTTTTGTCATTTGTCGAAAGGGACGTGCACAATATTTCTACAATGGCAATAAAACAACAATAACATTGACGTGACAGTAAGGTAAAACGAACCCTTCTGTCCCCTAAGGCACACCGTAGCCTTGCATACATCATCCATTCTACTCCCGCGATATCTCCGCAACAGTAAAAAATCAGTTCTTCTGTTTTCATACGTGTTGGGTGATTTGATATATTGATTTCTTAATATGTTGTTTGATTTGCTTGCTAATAGTTATAATAATACAATTAACATATATTTACGTCATATTTTTGGATGTGGGACTGGGTAATGTAAAAATGGCATCTACGGAAGAAAACAAGCACAACAATATTAGCACATATCCAGCTTGCTAGCTGTGTTAGATGTGTTAAACCGTGTGGATTTAAGTGGAATAATTGCGAGTCGTCCTGTGGTCAAGGCAGCGTTTTAAGGTAAGGCAATTTGGTTATTAATGTTGCCCGCCGCAGCATGTTGGGTTCATTTGATTTTGACTTGTGCATCTGCAGCTAGCATCATGCTTTGAAGTAGGTTCTGCTAAGGACGGGTTTATTGCGCGATGTAGACGGACTCAGATGTAATTACATTGTTTTTAAAATTCCGTGCGCTTAAAACGGTGTCCCCCTGCTAATCATGTAGCCCTAATCATGTGTTGCTTTTACTTTTCTTAATGGCGAGTGAAATATCTCTGCAAATGGTATTTCAATGCTGACATGCCAAAAAGATAGCGGAGTCCACATTTGGAAGATGAAGGAAGAGAAGCCTATTTTCATGTATGTTAATTCTTAAGGAGTTGTCTCTATATTGTGCGTGTTTAATGTTGGTGTCTTAACAACACACAAGCTTACGTTGTAGTGTGTGTGTGTGTGTGTGTGTGTGTGTGTGTGTGTGTGTGTGTGAGAGAGAGAGAGAGAGAGAGATTTTATCCTTGGCTGGCTACGAGCCAGTGTGGACGTTACGCAGTAATCACTGGTAATACCAGCGCTGGCTCCATCCTCTGTGATCGGAAATGTTGAGTGAGGAGAACGTGAGCCTTGTGCAGGCTATAGGACCTATGCAAAGTACGCGCTTGCACAGTAAATAGTTTAAGTAAAAGGCGTTTCAGGGTACAACGGGAAGGGTTGACAGGTAGCCTATGAGGCCTGTACTATAAAAATGTGGCCCGGTGCCTCAGGTGTTGATGATCAGGGCTTTAAAAAAAGGTGTATAAATATCGTTTTAAAAATCGCGATATCGATATTTACTGAAAAAATCGTGATATTGATTTTTCCAATATCGAGCAGCCCTAGTTGCTAGGACACTACAAGTTTTGGTATTGGATGTAAACAAACCACAGCTGTTCTATTCTCAATCCTCTCTGCTCTTCTCTTCCAGCAGGCATCACAGATCCATAGAATTTACCCACAAACTTACTTATTTATTCTGCCCACTGTGCACGCGTTCTGTGTATGAGGAATGTGACAATAATAAAGACTTGTTCTTCTTAATTTACCCGCAAATGCATTTATTTCACTTGAAAGGTGTTTGTCAAACCAGCTACCAGATTTGGGACACTATGACATCCTGAACTATTTAGTATTTGGGTTCAAACTTGGGGGGGGAATTGCGGCCCACTAGATGCCACTTCGCGGCCCACTAATATGCTGTGGCCCAGTGGTTGAGAAACACTAATCTTGGGGATTATGCAGCTTAATACGAATTACATTTTGTTTCTAATTTCATTGATACAAATTGTCATAAATTTGTATCACAATTTATCGTTGCATGATATATCGTTACATGCCTACGTAGTAAAATGACAACCCTTACTACTGAAACAAAAATCATGAGTGACAACTGTTATTTCTTGGATATGTAATTAATTTGGTTTAATCCCTAACTGTATTGTTGAGATGGCAAAATAAACTTAAAATATATAAACAGTTAATAGATATGTGGTATGATGTCCTTAGTACTTGATGGAAAATCATACTAGTTAGCTTTTAATGATTTGATTACACATCCAACCACCACAAAAAGACCACACATACACACTCACCCCTGTAAGGTTTTCAGAGCCATGTTGACTTTCTCCTCCAGCAGGACCGGATCAGACAACAACTGAAACACCAACTTTTTTTCCTGCTCTAATAACATCCCTTTAAGGATGTTTAAGGAGTTTATTTAAAGGAGAATTATTGGTGTTAGTAATGATTTTAATTATATTTATAAAATTTATTGACAGCTGTTGTGATCACTGAATAAACAGATGGAAAGTGATAACCTGTGATTTTCTGGGTGTATCCTGTGTTGTAAAGGTTGATGAGCTCATACAGCTGTTCACCCAGGGAGTCAGAGGATACAGAGTCGACATCAGCCTGTGACTGTGATTTACTAGGAAGTCAAAACAGCACATACACAACTGTCTAAAAACCACAAATTAAACCATCTTAAGACATTTGTCAACGTTGAATAATTTGATTTGGCTGATAAAAAAAAATCCTCATATTGGTGCCTTTTTATCTTTGAAAGATCTGGGTCATCTTATCTCTGCTAGGCCATTTATACAAAGTGACCCTGGATGTATTGTTGTAAAAAGTTGGAAGTGTCACATTTGGTTGTTGCCAGGTTGTAGATCTGTGATTGTGTATTACCTGGAATCAGGATGCAGGGCTGCCAGTGCCCTCTCCAGTGCTTTGGTAAGGAGAGCTTCATCCTGCAGCATCTGACTAATCACAGACTCCGGCAGCTCCAGCAACATACCTACAGCATAGTAGTTTTCAAACAAGTTGGGACAGGGGCAACAAAAGACTGGACATTTTGTGTCATGCATTTAAAAAAAAAAAAAGGCACCTGGTAGAACATCTCACAGCTACAGTGGTGCTTGAACGTTTGTGAACCCTTTAGAATTTTCTATATTTCTGCATAAATTTGACCTAAAACATCAGATTTTCACACAAGTCCTAAAAGTAGATAAAGAGAACGCAGTTAAACAAATGATACAAAATTATAATACTTGGTCATTTATTTATTGAGGAAAATGATCCAATATTACAGATCTGTGAGTGGCAAAAGTATGTGAACCTTTGCTTTCAGTATCTGGTGTGACCCCCTTGTAACTGCAACTAAACGTTTCCGGTAACTGTTGAGCAGTCCTGCACACCGGCTTGGAGGAATTTTAGCCCATTCCTCCGTACAGAACAGCTTCAACTCTGGGATGTTGATGGGTTTCCTTACATGAACTGCTCGCTTCAGGTCCTTCCACATTTCAATTGGATTAAGGTCAGGACTTTGACTTGGCCATTCCAAAACATTAACTTTATTCTTCTTTAACCATTCTTTGGTAGAACAACGTGTGTGCTTAGGGTCGTTGTCTTGCTGCATGACCCACCTTCTCTTGAGATTCAGTTCATGGACAGATGTCCTGACATTTTCCTTTAGAATTCGCTGGTATAATTCAGAATTCATTGTTCCATCAATGATGGCAAGCCGTCCTGGCCCAGATGCAGCAAAACAGGCCCAAACCATGATACTACCACCACCATGTTTCACAGATGGGATAAGGTTCTTATGCTGGAATGCAGCGTTTTCCTTTCTCCAAACATAACGCTTCACATTTAAACCAAAAAGTTTTATTTTGGTCTCATCCATCCACAAAGCATTCCCCCCCCCAAATAGCCTTCTGGCTTGTCCATGTGATCTTTAGCAAACTGTAGACGAGCAGCAATGTTCTTTTTGGAGAGCAGTGGCTTTCCCCTTGCAACCCTGCCATGCACACCATTGTTGTTCAGTATTCTCCTGATGGTGGACTCATGAACATTAACATCAACCAATGTGAGAGAGGCCTTCAGTTGCTTCGAAGTTACCCTGGGGTCCTTTTTGATCTCGCTGACTATTACACGCCTTGCTCTTGGAGTGATCTTTGTTGGTCAACTACTTCTGGGGAGGGTAACAATGGTCTTGAATTTCCTCCATTTGTACACAATCTGTCTGACTGTGGATTGGTGGAGTCCAAACTCTTTAGAGATGGTTTTGTAACCTTTTCCAGCCTGATGAGCATCAACAACGCTTTTTCTGAGGTCCTCAGAAATTTCCTTTGTTCCTGCCATGATACACTTCCACAAACATGTGTTGTGAAGATCAGACTTTGATAGATCCCTGTTCTTTAAATAAAACAGGGTGCCCACTCACACCTGATTGTCGTCCCATTGATTGAAAACACCTGACTCTAATTTCACCTTCAAATGAACTGCTAATCCTAGAGGTTCACATACTTTTGCCACTCACAGATGTGTAATATTGGATCATTTTCCTCAATAAATAAATGATTAAGTATAATATTTTTGTCTCATTTGTTTAACTGGGTTCTCTTTATCTACTTTTAGGACTTGTGTAAAAATCTGATGTTGTTTTAGGTCATATTTATGCAGAAATATAGAAAATTCTAAAGGGTTCACAAACTTTCAAGCACCACTGTAATTATGTTAAGTGGCAATAGGTCAGTAACATGGTTGGGTATAAAAAGAGCTTCCCAGAGAGGCTGAGTCTCTCAGAAGTAATGATGGGGAGGGATTCACAACTCTGTGAAAGACTGTGTGGGCAAACAGTGCAACAATTTAAGGGCCCGTCCACACGAGTACGCGGCCTCACCCAATACGCTGTCGTTTTGAAAAAAATCTCCGTAAACACGGCGTCGTTTCCAGAAATATCTGCGTCCATACGGATTCACTGAAATGACCCAAAACGCTGTAGTACATATGCCAGGCCTGTATGTGGCGCTGTGACGCCGCCACACCAATACACTAAAACCGGAAGAGAAGCCATGGAGCATGCGTATAAAGGTCACGCGCTATTTACAAACAAGCTCATAACATGAGAAGAGGACGATCATGGCCAGCGCAACTCAGAGGAAGAGGAGAGTCTTTTGTGTGGACCGACAATGAAGTGGAACTATATGGTAGAAGCCTGTAGTCCGCCATTGTTGTTGTTATGACGCGTCTAGCGGCAGCGGCTGAGGTTAAAAGTTAGAGAGGCGGGGCTTATACGTCATTGTTTCTGAAAAAATCTGCATTTGCCATCCAGACGACTCTGGGCTATCCGGTGTTTTAGGATTTTCCCACTCTAGGACCCGTTTTCAAAAAATACTGGTTTCACACCTCGAAAAAGCCAGATCCGTCTGGACGCGAGGCCGAAACGATAAAGTATTTATGCGGATTCGACAAAAACGTACTCGTGGACGGGCCCTTGAGAATAACGTTCTTCAATGTAAAATTGCAAAGAATTTGGGGATCACGTCATCTGTAGTACATAACATCATTAAAAGATTCAGAGAATCTGGAGAAATCTCTGTATGCAAGAGACAAGGCTGAAAACTGACACTGAATGCCTGTGATCTTCAGGCCCTCAGGCAACACTGTATTAAAAGCAGACATGTCTATTGTGGAAATCACTGTATGGGCTCAGGAACCCTTCAGAAAACCTTCGTCTGTGAAAACAGTTCATTACTGCATCCACAAACGCAAGTCAAAATTCTACCATGCAAAGAAGAAACCATATATAAAAACAATTTCCAGAAACCCCACCGCCTTCTCTGGACCTGAGCACTTTTACAATGGACTGAGACCAAATAAAAAACTGTCCCGTGGTCTGATGAATCAAAATTTTAAATTCTTTTTGGAAATCATGGACACCTCATCCTCCAGGCTAAAGAGGAGGGGGACCATCTAGACCATTACCAGCAACAAATCCAAAAGCCAGGGTCTGTCATGCTATGGGATTGTGTCAGTGCCCTTGACAAGTGTAATTTACATTCCTGTGATGGCAGCATTAATGCAGAAAAGTACACTGAAATTTTGGAGCAATATACGCTGCCTTCAAAGCAACATACTTTCCAGGGATATTTCAAAAAGACAATGCAAAACCATATTCTGTACACAATACAAAGGCATGGCTGTAGAAGAAGTATGACAAATTTTGAAATAAAAATTGACAACGACCCCATACTGTTGCACACTTTAAAGTGCATATCACGGGTAAATTCAAGAGCAAGATCAATGTAATTCTATTTTATATTAAACTTTGGTCAAATATCTGTCACATTTTGTGCAATTTTTTACCTTGCGCAATACCAGAAAAATTCAGTTGAAATCAAGCCATTTGAGGCGAATTGGTCCGCCCCTGAAAAAACTTGCCATTTGGATTTCCCAGGAAACACTGATTTTCGTGACGTCGCGTGCGGGACGCCTCCCTCTGAATCCTACGTCAGCGCTGGTTTGTTTATGAGAAAACGACCTGGTGGTTTTCTGCAAATTTCTTCAAATGTTATCACGTAATTATTAAAATGGTTAACAGATGTATCGTAGGAGGGTGTAGCAACACCAATCTTGACGGGGTTAGTACTCATCGTTTCCCACATTGCGCTCAGGTGACAATTCCATATTTCAACGTAAAATCGCTAGCTGCTAAACTTGATCTACACAGGCTGTGCACTGAATCCGTGCAAGCTTTCTTAGCCTGCTGGCGGTTCCGCAGGTGACGTCACGAACCTGGCTCCAGACTCCTTTGGGATTTTTCCAGACGCGTTTTGTTATTTTATTTTTTTCTGCTGTAGACAGATGGCCTTGTGCAAAATTACCCTCCTGGATGAGTGTGTAAAGGGACATACTTTCATATGCACTTTAAGACCTGTTTGCAGGAAGAATGGGACAAAAGAACACCTGAAACCCTTCATCACTTGGTACCTTCAGTCCCTAAACACGTTTAAATGTTGTGAGAAAGAATGGCAACATTATAAAATGGTAAATGCTTTCCTGTCCCAACTTTTTTTGAAATGTGTTGCAAGAATCAAAATTGTCAAAGATGATTTACAGATCATTATTTCCAGTTTTAATTTGAATTCCAACATACCATCCCAACTTATTCTGATTTGTGGTTGTATGTAATTCTGTACAGTTTTCCGTGTGTGATGTAGTGCACGATATTGTTTAAATTAAGATTGCAAATACAGTTTCCATGCAGTCACATCAGTACCTGTTAGTTTTGGAGCCATATCAGCGTGTTTAGGATAAATGAGGTCGTATAGTTTCTCCCCCAGTGACTCCAGGTCCTCTTCATTTTCCATCACGCGTGTTGATGATTGTGTGTTTATTTTGAAGTCATCGTAAAGCAAGCTACCTCAGACTACACGAGCCTGCTAACGTTTCCAGAAGTTGCATTATACAACAAACAAAAGAAACAACGGCATAACAACATGAACTTATCCATAATACCAAGCAAAAGCTTGAAATGTTTTAATCAGTGTACTAGTCAGCAACAATAAACTAGACTGCTCCGGTAAGACGTTTACAAAAACTTCATCACAAATAGCGCTTTAAGTATATAATACACTACAGACACCGCTGAAGAAACTACTTTATACCATTACTAAAACAAAATTAACTTCAGAAAAGCGAGCTGTTATATTATTTAACCGTTATTTACCGCTGCCAAAGCGTGTCGCTCGAAAATGACGTAAATGCGACTCAAATTTCTGACGGAGCCAAACCTCAACGCTTGTTATATGGTATATCCATCCGCATAGACGCTGCAACAAATAGTTCGTCCTTTAGTCCTCTTTACACACGCTACACCACCGTGAATTTTACTGGTAATAGAACTAATCGTAAACTCGCAATATTTATCAGGTTTTAATGAAATTAAATGCATTCATTTGCATTTTCTTTTCAGGCGCAAGGATCTATATAGTTTTGACCGGAACCGGAACTTCCTCCTTTCTCCCTCTTCCGCTGTTGGAAAAGGTAGCGTGGTCGGCTTGTGCTATACTTCATATACTTAAAAAAAGCTGTTTTTATCGTGAAGTCGTTTGTTAGCTGCACTTTTAAACGTGTCGTAAGGTATAAAGTTTATTATAATTAACGTCCCGAGGTTGCGTTTGCAGTATTTTAAACGTTTAATATGAAATATGCGGTCTGTACTGAGGCCTGCGCTCCGTCTCAGTAACTAGTGCGTGAAGTGATGCTAGTTAGCGAAGCCGGGTTGCTAATGCTAACGGTTTATGTTTGCTCAGTTTCCTTCATTATCGCTTTTACACTTTAGTGATCAACATTATATTTTAGTCGATATTCTTTACTTTTTTATTATTTATTTCTCTGGTTTACACTACCGTTCAAAAGTTTGGGGTCACTTTGAAATTTCCTTATTTTTGAAAGAAAAGCACTGTTCTTTTCAATGAAGATCACTTTAAACTAATCAGAAATCCACTCTATACATTGCTAATGTGGTAAATGACTATTCTAGCTAAATTCTACTAAATGTCTGGTTTTTGGTGCAATATCTCCATAGGTGTATAGAGGCCCATTTCCAGCAACTCTCACTCCAGTGTTCTAATGGTACAATGTGTTTGCTCATTGCCTCAGAAGGCTAATGGATGATTAGAAAACCCTTGTACAATCATGTTAGCACAGCTGAAAACAGTTGAGCTCTTTAGAGAAGCTATAAAACTGACCTTCCTTTGAGCAGATTGAGTTTCTGGAGCATCACATTTGTGGGGTCGATTAAATGCTCAAAATGGCCAGAAAAATGTCTTGACTATATTTTCTATTCATTTTACAACTTTTGGTGGTAAATAAAAGTGTGACTTTTCATGGAAAACACAAAATTGTTTGGGTGACCCCAAACTTTTGAACAGTAGTGTACATCTTAGTATACGTCGAATGGCTGCGAGTGTCGTTAATGTTAATGAACGGTATTGACATGGCTATCTGTATATGAGAGAGAAATGTCTTCTCTGGACTGATGCGTGAGAAAGTTCCATGTCCAGAAATGCATATAAATAATGTGGTACTTTCTCAAGCTATAGTCATTTGTATTTCCCTGTATGGGAGAATAATTGACGCAGGGTTAAATATAACAGCTTGGTGTCATGAATTTTAGATTGGGTACTTCACAGTGCCATTTCAATGTTGTGATGATCATTCCATTCTCTCTCACTGTCGATCAGGAACCGCCATCATGTCGTCTCACCTGCAGTGGATGGTGATCAGGAACAACTCCAGCTTTCTCATCAAGAGGAATAGACAGACCTACAGCACTGTAAGTAGCCACACTGGATTCAGCTAATCCGATCACCCTTCAGGACTGTTCAGCTCCTTGTATTCGAGGGCTTAAAGTGCATATCACGGGTAAATTCAGGAGCAAGATCGATGTAATTCTCCTATTTTATATTAAACTTTGGTCAAATATCTGTCACATTTTGAACAATTTTTTTTTTTACCTTGCGCAGTACTAGAAAAATTAAGTTGAAATCAAGTCATTTGAGGCGAATTCGTCCACCTCTGAAAAAACTTGCCATTTGGATTTCCTGGCAAACATTCTTTTTCGTGATGTCATGTGCAGGATGCCTCCCTCTGAATCCTGCGTCGGTGCTGGTTTGTTTGAGAAAACGACCTGGTGGTTTTCTGCAAATTTCTTCAACGTTATCACACAATTATTAAAATGGTTAACAGATGCATCATAGGAGGGTGTAGCGACACCAGTCTTGATGGGATTAGTACTCATCGTTTTCCAAAAGACCGGACGATGAGAGAGAAATGGGAGCGCTTGATCTACACAGGCTGTGCACTTAAACCATGCAAAGCTCGCGCAGCCTGCTGGCGCTTCCGCAGGTAACGTCACGAATCTGGCTCCAGACTCCCTTGGGATTTTTCCAGACGTGTTTTGTTTTTATTTTTTTCTGCTGTAGATAGATGGCCTTGTGCAAAATTACCCTTCTGGATGAGTGTATAAAGGGACACACTTTCATATTAAAAAAAAAGAGATTGGTCCAGAATATGCACTTAAATGTTATTACACTGTGCTTTTTAAGTGCCCATCATAGCTTGAAAGTTGTGACGTGACGACTTTTGAGACAGGAGAGTGTAAATCATGGTTTTATTGACTTCCACAACACCCAGTCATGTTTGAGATCTCCTCCACTTCTTCTCATAAGACCTAAACAGACCGAAACCAGCTGAAGAAACGAACCAATAATTTAAACTGTTCTTTGTAGGATTTCTCACTGCTAATTTGATCACTGGCATCCAAGAGCAGAGGATTTCGACCACCTAGGCTCATATTGGTACCAAGCTGGTTGTCACTGGCTTGCAGCATTTTTCTCCCCTTTTTTCAGTTCACCTAATGCAGTATTTAGATTTTACAGTAAGGAAATGTCATGAAGCAAGCTTTCTGGACAGCTTGTGTACACACCTGCTGCAATAGCTCCAAATGTTTGCTTGCAGGGTCTCATCTCATTATCTCTAGCCGCTTTATCCTGTTCTACAGGGTCGCAGGCAAGCTGGAGCCTATCCCAGCTGACTACGGGCGAAAGGCGGGGTACACCCTGGACAAGTCGCCAGGTCATCACAGGGCAGACACAGACAACCATTCACACTCACACCTACGGTCAATTTAGAGTCACCAGTTAGCCTAACCTGCATGTCTTTGGACTGTGGGGGAAACCGGAGCACCCGGAGGAAACCCACGCGGACACTGGGAGAACATGCAAACTCCACACAGAAAGGCCCTCGCCGGCCACGGGGCTCGAACCCGAACCTTCTTGCTGTGAGGTGACAGCGCTAACCACTACACCACCGTTGCTGCCCGCTTGCAGGGTCTTAGACATGCAGTTAACTGTGTAGTAGTGAAATGAGTTTGTACATTTCTGACTTGGATAAAGACTTAAGAGGATGAATAGGCACAGGCCCTCACAAACTTCAGCCATCTTTTCTGCACACACCATGATTTGAAAAGAGAGAAACGTGCATGAAGCTGCATGACCATAACTACACAAGTGGCCCATGTTTGATGCTAACTAGCTGCTCGTGTAAAGATGCCTGCAGCTTATTTGTTGCAAATATGTTCTCGAGGGTATTTGATTGGGTGCAGATTAGAGGAGTATGAATGGATTTGTCAAATTTTCCTTAAATTGAGCCCTACAATTAGTCTCTATAAAACACATTTTGATGTATATGGTCTTGTGTTCACAGCTCCAAGAGGCTTGTACAAAAGGCTATAAAACACCAGTTTTTCATTTTATGGACACCTTTAAACTCCTTGTATATTCAAATTGTGATGTATTTTGGAAACCAGTCAAAATGTGAATGCAATAGTTTTAGTGAGCCTTTGTCACATGTACACTCAAGCACAGCAAAATTCCTCTGCACTCATGAAGTGCCCTTAAGTAAGGCACTGAGCCTCCAACTGCTCCCTGGATGCTGTAGCATAGCTGCCCACTGCTGTGGGTATGTGTGTGTGCGCGCGCGCTCATTGCTCAATTGTGTGTGCGTGCGCGCTCGTGTGTTTGCTGCATCAGATGGATTAAATGCAGAGGAGGAATTTTGATGTGCTTGAGTGTACATGTGACAGGCTTCTTTGGGGGGGGGAAAAAAGTCTGTCTGCTTTGTTCCCAGAACAGTAAAGATTCTGTAATGTGAAACATCAGAGGTGTGATTTCATGTGCATGGTGTCTTTCGATATTGCTCATTTTGACCATTAAAAAAAATGTGGTCCCACATTAGACCCTTGGTGTTTGATCACAGTTCAGTGTAGCCTGTCGTAGTACTAACATGCTTTGGTTGCAGATTTGATGTAACTTTGTAATTTAACATTTAAACTCCTGTAGCTGTGTAATGGTAAAGCTGAACTTGTTCGTGATTGCGTCCAGATTAAGGCAGTTGCTCAGAAGAAGCGCTTTTTTCCCTTCTTTTTTGCCTCTCTTTAGAATGGATCATAATGCATGACTCTCAAACGTTTAACTGTGTAACCGTTTAGAGCTGAATGTATTTTTCCCCTTGTATTGTGTATATATTATGCATGTCATTCCATCTTAAAAAAAAAATACACCATTTAAAATGATCTTTTTGTTTGTTCTGTTTAAGGAGCCAAACAATCTGAAGGCCAGGAATGCATTCCGCTTTAACGGCCTCATTCACCGCAAGACAGTCGGTGTAGAGCAGGCAGCTGATGGCAAGGGTGTCGTCATCATCCTGAAGAAACGTGCAGGTAATACTACATTTTATCCTCTGAAATTAATATCCAGATTAGGCCAATCATGCAGAAAGTGTCTGTTTCTTTAGTGTGGGCTCTGTCAGGGGCCCAGAAATGTTTCTAGACACAACACGCGTGTTTTACTTCCCTGAACGATGTCTGAAACACTAGTTATTAGACCATCATGACCAGGTTTGTTTGGATACTGAATTTTGACTAATCAGTGAGCGTTTTACTCGATCTTGGACATTTCATTTTAAACACAGTTTGATACTGTAAACAGGACTTTCCCCAGAACAAAAATCAGAGCTGTGCTACTGATGTGGAGCCCCAGCCCAGAGGGCCATGAAGGGGCCTGTTAGGCCTTCTGCTGAGGGGTTCTGGGGGCTTGGTCCCCTGGAAAATTTTGAAATTGGATACACAAATGATGCACTGTGGTGGCATCTCTGGCTGATATAGACACAATTCAACGCTATAAAATTTGCTGTTTTTTTTTTTTTTTTTCCTTAAACCTTGTCAAATACGCAAGGGGCAAAAATTATATTTGAAATGAAAATGTAAGTGGTTAGTTCAGAGAGAAGTTTTATTTTATTGCACAGCAAAAATGCATAGTATTGAACAATATAGGAACTCAGGTCAAATCATGTAACAGTGCCATCTACTGATCAGCACCATCTCATCTCATTATCTCTAGCCCAGACCTGGGCATTTTCCGGCCCGCGGGCCGCATCCGGCCCTTTGGTTCATTCTGACCGGCCCGCGTAAGGTTAATTAGAAATTACAAAATAAACGTATTTTCTAATTTTACCTCATGTATGGACTGAATATACATTGCTTTTATTTTGAAGTTGTGTTCAACAAAAACGCAATTCGTGCGACATGAACATGACATGAAATCCCACGAAACCTAATCCAGCGATAACTGCTTCCGTAATTTGTCCAGACCAACCACAAACTTGTACGTCATCCTTCAAACGGTCCAGCCAATCACATAGTGTGGCGTCACCAGCAGGCGCCGGAGCCCGAGCCGATCTGTAGATCTGATACCTACACCGAATGGACTGATGATCATCTGTCAGCTGTGCTTCGCATCTCCACCTCAGACATTCAACCTGACTCTGATGCACTCGTTAAAGACCAACAGAGACTAGATTTCTCTCACTGAACAAATAAAAAACACCAAATGAGGTGATTAGACTACAAATGTGGGCATCATTATTATAATATATCTTGTTTGATATTTGGAGTAGAAAGACAATATTTTGATGTCTTTGTGTTTTGGGGTGAATGTGACTGAAAAAAAATGGTACAAACGTTCACATTTTGTTAACCATTGTTTTGGGAAATTTGATTGAATAAATGACATTTTTTGTAAGGCAACCTCATTTTTTCCATACTCTTACCAGTCTTAGCAGCTTGTAAAAACTGATATTTATTGCTTTATATAAAGAAATACAATTAATATGCAGAATTTAGTTCAGCCTTATGGTCTGATAAAGGCCTGGTCCATGTTTACGACTTTTCTGTTGGATTTTTGAAGAAGTAAATTTTTTAAAAAAATTTTTCCCCTGGTATTGAAGTAGTGTTTTAAAACTTGTGAATTGTGCTCAGGTCACCGCAAACCAGTGAAAGCATATGAGAAGATCACGATCAACAAGAATTCTCGCACCACACTGAACCGCCTCAGGAACATCATCCGCAAAAACAAATACAGGAAGGATCTCCGCATGGTGAGGACTCATGCATGGCTTTAATCTTCTATGTACTGGGGGTGTGGTGGCCTGGGAGAACCCTTCACGTGGTCAAATTGACTGAACTATAAATTTCTGAAAACTACAGGGTTTACTGAAGTCGTCGTCTTTGGATTCCAGTCCAAATCTACTGAAAGGCGTCCTGTCTACTTCTATATTTATAACCTAATCCAAATCAATTTGTGGAAAGCTTGCTAGCTAATTGTAAATTTAACAGTGATCCCTTTATCAGCATCAGCTAGCACCAGTCTCTTGCCATGTTTAATCACAAGCTTCATTGTTTCAGGTGGGGAAATAACTGACTGAATTAATCAGTGATTTTGTTGACCTTAAGTTATTTTAACTTTCTGCTGTTATCTGTACAACTCTTCTGTTCTGAGGATGTGATGGCACAGGTCTCTCTTGCTATGACACTTGATAGCTTTAGGAAGAGTAGCCATTTTACTACTGCTGCATTTGTTAAATTGGCTCCTTGCTCAATATTATTTACAACCTTTCTATGCAATTTTGTGAAAAATTTATTTTCTTAGTGAGGTTATAAAGTATATTTTTGGCAGAAACGGACTTTGCTTTCCAGACCTTAGCTACAGCAACATCTGACGGTTTTCCCAGACTGCCTCACATCTCCTTTGACCTTTTTACCATCTTAATGTTTTTGAACTGAAACAATTGAGCCATGGCTTAAGATTGGACTTAACAAATATCCTGCTGTTCTGTCCTCTCCCTCTCAGCCTGCCCTGAGGCGGGCCAGCGCCATCCTGAGGAGTCAGAAGCCTGTGGTGGTGAAGAAGAAGCGCTCCAGAGCTGCCAAGAGTGCATAAACACATGCACACACCCCACAAATGCTTAATAAATAAGTGTTTTGGTCAAATATCCCAGACTGGCTCTTATTTTTATGATTGTGTAGGATTTTTATTCCTCTCTGGTTAAAAGCACACAAGGCAATACACAGTAAGTGTGATGTGCCTAAAGGAAGGTAATCTATGTGAAAGTAAAGTTGTGTATGAAAGTCTGATTTAGCTGTGCCTAAAATATAATTTATTAAATTTGCTCTATGAAATGGGCAAGCCCATCTTTCTTCTCTTTAACCTTAAAAATAACTATTTCTGTTGTCCTAAACGATATCAGACCAGACATGTCTGTCCTGTGTAGCTTAAGAGTTCATTACTGGTTATGATGGTAAATGGACTGCAGTTAGTCGGTCAACAAACCTTGGTAATTTGGTTGCTTAGTTTTGCAACAGTTGGGTGTTTTAAGTTAGAAACTCAAGCAGTTGATTATAATTAATGGGAACCTTGTATGGACGGTTTCATGTACCTTTTGAGGTTGGATGGAAATGTCTAAACACTTGAACCATCCTGAGCCAGTAAACAGCACCTTGTTTGTATTCAGCTACTAAGTTGTGTAGGGTTTTCTTTTTTTCTGAAGAAACCCATGAACAGGCTCTATCATTTATTTACACACACATTTTCTCATGCACACAGTGGATATAAAAAGTGTACACACCCAGTTAAAATGATGGGTTTTTCTGATGTTAAAAAAAGAGACCATGACAAATAATTTCAAAACTTTTCCCACCTTTAGTGTGACCTATAACCTGTACAATTCAATTAAAATCTGTGGAGGAGAAAAAAGTTGAATGTACAATAAGCTGGTTGCATAAGTATGCACATCCTTAAACTAATACTTTGTTGAAGCACCTTTTAATTTAATTATAGCATTCAGTGTTTTTGGGTCAGAGTCTCAGCCTGCCACATCTAAACTTGGCAATATTTGCCCATTCTTCCTTGCAAAAGTGCTCCAAATCTGTCAGATTGTGAGGGCATCTCTTGTGCACAGCCCTCTTCAGGTCACCCCACAGATTTTCAATTGGATTTAGGTCTGGGCTCTGGCTGGGTTGTTCTAAAACTTTTTGGTGTCATTGTTATGCTGAAAGATGAAATTCCTTTTCAGCTTTCTAGCAGACACCTGAAGGTTTTGGGCCAAAACTGACTGGTATTTAGAACTGTTCATAATTCCCTCCACCTTGACTAAAGCCCCTGTTCCAGCTGAAGAAAAACAACCCCAAAACATGATGCTGCCACCACCATGCTTCACCATGGGTATGGTGTTCTTTTGGTGATGCGCAGTAGTGTTTTTGCACCAAACATACCTTTTGGAATTGTGGCCAAAAAGTTCAACCTTGGTTTCATCAGACCATAACACATTTTCCCATATGCTTTTGAGAGTGTTGATGCATTTTTTTTTTTTTTTGCAAAATTTAGCTAGGCCTGGATGTTTTTCTTTGACCCTACTTCATAGTCCAGACATATGGAGATTGTCACATGTAGTGCACAGCCAGAAATTCCTGCAGCTCCTTCTACCGTAGGCTTCTTGGCAGCCTCCCTGACCAGTTTTCTTCTTGTCTTTTCATCAATTTTGGAGAGACGCTTGGTTCTTGGTAATGTCACTGTTGTCCCATATTTTCTCCACTTGATGACTGTCTTCACTGTGCTCCATGATATATCTAATGCCGTGGAAATGTTTTTGTACCCTTCTCCTGACTGATACCTTTCAACAATGAGATTCCTTTGATGCTTTGTAAGCTCTCTGCGAACCCTGGCTTTTGCTGGAGGATGCAACTGAGTAAATGTCTGAACTTTATTTGGGGTTAATCAGAGTTGTTTTAATTGATGGCAGGCGTGAACCCAAAAACACTGAATGCTGTAATTAAATCAAAAGGTGCTTCAACAAAGTATTAGTTTAAGGGTGTGCACACTTATGCAACCAGCTTATTGTACTTTTTTTTTCCCCCTAACAGATTTGTTTTTCAATTGAATTGTACAGGCTATAGGTCACATTAAAGGTGGGAAAAGTTTTTAAATTATTTATCATGGTCTTGCCTTGTGCCCAGTGTTACTAGGATTAGCTTCAGGTCCAACATGACCTTGACCAGGTTACTGAAGATGACTGAATGAATTTCATGTAAATGATTCTGGGATGTTGGAATGAACTATAAATGTATGGTTAGGATTTGCCTATATCCCCCTAATGGTAGCTGTACTCCTATTCACACCACATCTCAGTCATGTAGCATGATTGATCTCTTTGTGTGACAGAAATAGAGTGAATCACATTTGTGATCATGCTCTCGATCAGATCAATAATGTGTGTGTGTGATGGAATCTGCATTCAACTCGGAGCTGTGAGTTTTGCATGAGAAGCTCTGAACAGTTGGAACTAAAAGCCACAAATTCTCTCCTGACGTGGGTGTTCTGCATGGATGCCATGTATCTGCTACAGGCCCTGTGTCTTTGTGTGTTGGTGTTCATGGGTGTGTGTTGCCATGCATTTGAACTGCAGGACATGATCCACACTCTAATCGAGGAAAACATCCATCTGCATGACCAGTTGGAGAACCTCACAGCCGCTCTGAGAGAACTGCGGCAGCTTCTGCTTCATCACAGCAATGGTATTTCTTTTTCTCTCTCTCCCTCTCTCTCTCAGTTCTCATCTCATCTCATTATCTCTAGCCGCTTTATCCTGTTCTACAGGGTCGCAGGCAAGCTGGAGCCTATCCCAGCTGACTACGGGCGAAAGGCGGGGTACACCCTGGACAAGTCGCCAGGTCATCACAGGGCTGACACATAGACACAGACAGCCATTCACACTCTCACCTACGGTCAATTTAGAGTCACCAGTTAACCTAACCTGCATGTCTTTGGATTGTGGGGGAAACCGGAGCACCCGGAGGAAACCCACGCGGACACGGAGAGAACATGCAAACTCCGCACAGAAAGGCCCTCGTCAGCCACGGGGCTCGAACCCGGACCTTCTTTCTGTGGGGCGACAGTGCTAACTACACCACCATGCCACCCTCTCTCAGTTCTTACAGAGTAAAATATTATGAATGAAATAATATTACGGCCATTTTCATGGTTTTCAGGACAGTTTTTATTTGCTTTCAAACAGGCTTGGCTCCAGCCAAGGTGGGCTAGGGAGATTTTGTGGGGAGGACAAATTATATAAATATATTTTCAGAAGAAATATATATATATATATATATATATATATATATATATATATATATAAGACACGAGTGTTTTTCATACAAACTACATCTAGGACATTGAGTAACACATACCTATCAGCTGTAAAATTAAAAACGCTGACAGGTAAAGTGAATTACATTGATTATGTTGTTACACTGGCACCTGTCAAGGGGTGGGATATATTAAGCAGCAAGAGAACATTCAATTCTCGAAGTTGATGTCTTGGAAGCAGTCAAAATGGGCAAGTGTAAGGATCTGAGCGACTTTGACAAGGGCTGAATTGCGATGGCTAGATGACTGGGTCTGAGCATCTCCAAAATGGCACATCTTATTGAGTGTTCCCGGTATGCAGTGGTTAGTACCTACCAAAAGTTGTTCAAAGAAGGACAACTAGTGAAACAACAATAGGGTAATGGGCATTGAAGATGCACGAAGGCTAGCCCATATGGTCCAATCTCACAGAAGTTACTGTCGCACAAACTGCTGAAAAAGTTAATATTAGGTAAAACAGAAAGGTGTTTGCTTCACTCATTCATGAAATATACATTCACCACTTGAAGATAAACTTCATATCTTCGCGCAACCATGTAATGTTCTCTCTGTGTGTGTATATATATATCACACACACACACATGCTCGTGATTTTAACAGAGAAACCCCAAGCTAGCTGAAACCGAACCCATTAACCCATTCCAGACACAATTAAAAACAGGACAACATGGCATATGACTACACATGACATGTTTGGACAGGGCAAAATCACTCTTCACCTTTGGTAATTTATCATAAAAATATATAAATTAAGTTTACCCGGATTTACATTTCTATAAAATGTACACTATCAAGTTTTAAAAATAGGAAGTGTGGGACCTGCACGAAAACCTTCATTATTTACTGTAGATTAGTATAATATACAGTGGTGCTTGAAAGTTTGTGAACCCTTTAGAATTTTCTATATTTCTGCATAAATATGACCGAAAACATCATCAGAATTTCACACAAGTCCTAAAAGTAGATAAAGAGAACCCAGTTAAACAAATGAGACAAAAATATTAGATTTGGTCATTTATTTATTGAGAAAAATGATCCAATATTACATATCGGTGAGTGGCAAAAGTATGTGAACCTTTGCTTTCAGTATCTGGTGTGACCCCCTTGTGCAGCAATAACTGCAACTAAACGTTTGCGGTAACTGTTGATCAGTCCTGCACACCGGCTTGGAGGAATTTTAGCTCATTCCTCCATACAGAACAGCTTCAACTCTGGGATGTTGGTGGGTTTTCTCACATGAACTGCTCGCTTCAGGTCCTTCCACAGCATTTCAATTGGATTAAGGTCAAGACTTTGACTTGGCCATTCCAAAACATTAACTTTATTCTTCTTTAACCATTCTTTGGTAGAACAACTTGTGTGCTTAAGGTCATTGTCTTGCTGCATGACCCACTTTCTCTTGAGATTCAGTTCATGGACAGATGTCCTGACATTTTCCTTTAGAATTCGCTGGTATAATTCAGAATTAATTGTTCCATTGATGATGGCAAGCCGTCCTGGCCCAGATGCAGCAAAACAGGCCCAAACCATGATACTACCACCACCATGTTTCACAAATGAGATAAGGTTCTTATGCTGGAATGCAGTGTTTTCCTTTCTCCAAACATAACGCTTCTCATTTAAACCAAAAAGTTCTATTTTGGTCTCATCCGTCCACAAAACTTTTTTCCAATAGCCTTCTGGCTTGTCCACGAGATCTTTAGCAAACTGCAGACGAGCAGCAATGTTCTTTTTGGAGAGCAGTGGCTTTCTCCTTGCAACCCTGCCATGCACACCATTGTTGTTCAGTGTTCTTCTGATAGTGGACTCATGAACATTAACATTAGCCAATGTGAGAGAGGCCTTCAGTTGCTTAGAAGTTACCCTGGGGTCCTTTGTGACCTCGCCGACTATTACATGCCTTGCTTTTGGAGTGATCTTTGTTGGTCGATCACTCCTGGGGAGGGTAATGGTCTTGAATTTCCTCCATTTGTCCACAATCTGTCTGACTGTGGATTGGTGGAGTCCAAACTCTTTAGAGATGGTTTTGTAACCTTTTCCAGCCTGATGAGCATCAACAACGCTTTTTCTGAGGTCCTCAGAAATCTCCTTTGTTCGTGCCATCATACACTTCCACAAACATGTGTTGTGAAGATCAGACTTTGATAGATCTCTGGGGGCGTCGTGGCTCAGGTGGTTAAGGCGCCATACCATGAATGCGGGCGACCCGGGTTCGATTCCGGCCCGAGGTCATTTCCCGATCCCTTCCCGTCTCTCTCTCCCGCTCATTTCCTGTCTCTACACTGTCCTATCCAATAAAGGTGCAAAAAGCCCAAAAAAATATCTTTAAAAAAAAAAAAAAAAAAAGACTTTGATAGATCTCTGTTCTTTAAATAAAACAGGGTGCCCACTCACACCTGACTGTCGTCCCATTGATTGAAAACAGCTGACTCTAATTTCACCTTCAAATTAACTGCTAATCCTAGAGGTTCACCTACTTTTGCACCTCACAGATATGTAATATTGGATCATTTTCCTCAATAAATAAATGACCAAGTATAATATTTTTATCTCATTTGTTTAACTGGGTTCTCTTTATCTACTTTTAGGACTTGTGTGAAAATCTGATGACGTTTTAGCTCATCTTTATGCAGAAATATAGAAAATTCTAAAGGGTTCACAAACTTTCAAGCACCACTGTAATATTACTTATGCAGTTATTCCAGGCATTTTTGTATACTATTATGATAGTATTTGTATAGATTAGATTTGTATAGATATGATAATATTTGTATAGAATAGATTGTATACTATTATTATAGTATTTAGTATACTATTATTGTTACTACTATGAAAAAGGATATTATTATTATTATTATTATTATTATTATTATTATTATTAGGGCCCGAGCCCTATAGGGCGAAGGCCCTATTGATCTTGTTCGGTTTTTTATTATTATTATTATTATTAGGGCCCGAGCCCTATAGGGCGAAGGCCCTATTGATCTTGTTCGGTTTTTTATTATTATTATTAGGGCCCGAGCCCTATAGGGCGAAGGCCCTATTGATCTTGTTCGGTTTTTTATTAGGGCCCGAGCCCTATAGGGCGAAGGCCCTATTGATCTTGTTCGGTTTTTTATTATTATTATTATTATTCTTATTATTATTATTATTCCTTAGTCGCGGTCGCTGTTCGGCCTTTTTTGGGGCACTTCCTGTGGACGAAAACGCGCATATTTTGGATCATTTTATCGGCATCCCCTACGCTACTCAGATCCAAAACCCCAGATCTGGGCGGGGCTCTGGGCCTCTATAGCGCCCCCTAACGCCTTGAAAATTTTGCCTTTTTTCGAAGGCTCCTGGTTGCCATATAGTTTGTCGTAGAGGAACGAAATTTGGTTCACATATGTATCTTACTGAGACGAACAAAAAAAGTTCTATGAATGCATAGCCACGCCCAACAGGAAGTGAGGTAATTTTACTTTTGTGCGAAATGCATGGCCACGAAGACGGCGCAACTCCTCCTAGACCGTTCATGGGAATGTCACCAAAATTGATACACATCATCTACAGACATGGCTGACAAAAGTTACTAAATACGTTTCACGTAGGATAAAACGTTCAGAAGTTATACGTCAATCAATTTTCACTTCAAAATTTTACATGCTAAAAAATTCATAACAAATCTTCTAATTGCTCAAAACTGCTCATACTTCACACGCAAATCACTCATTGGGCTTCTGACATGTTACCCAATTTCTGTGATATTTCGCCACTGGGGGCGCTATTTTTGGGCAAAAAATCCAATCTTTCCTCAAATTTGGTCAAACTTCAGGGCCACCCTCTTACTACGTCCCATGTCATGTATACCGCATTTTGGGAATTTTCGTCCATGGGGGGCGCTGTTTTTGGCCGACGCAATTGCTCCAAAACGGGTTTTTGGTAAATAATTCCATAATGCTTTTCCTTCACACCACTACCTTGTGATAGTGCGTTCCTGTTGTAGACACTTATTTTTCCAACTCATAATCGCTCATGTACAGCATAGCGCCACCTTCTGACATGGGAAAAACCAAAAAATTTATTCTTCAAAAATCTATATCTCATCTTCTATTTACTCAATTGTCATCAAACTTCATACGCAAACTCTTCATAGCTCACCTGACATGTCCGCCAAATTTTGTGCACTTTCGCCCCTGGGGGTGCTGGTTATGGCGGAAATGATATTGCAGCTTCTGATTTGTCAAACTTGGCAAGCAAACTCTTTTCAAGACCCTTATTGGGGCGCTTGCCATGGTCGACAACGCACGAAATTTGGCTCCTTTTTCTTAGACTGCCACCGCTACTGAGAACCAAAGGCCCAGATCCAGCCGGGCCTCAGGGCCTCTATAGCGCCCCCTAACTCGTTGTGATTTTGGCCTCCCGCTTTAAGGTGCCTGGTTGCCATGTAGTTTGTAGGAGTGGCATGCCATTTGGTACGCATATGTATCTCACTAAGCCGGACAAAAATGTAATGCCAATGCATTAGCCACGCCCAACAGGAAGTGAGGTAATTTCACTTTTGTGCGAAATGCATGGCCATGAAGACGGCGCAACTCCTCCTAGACTGTTCATAGGAATGTCACCAAAATTGATACACATCATCTACAGACATGGCTGACAAAAGTTACTAAATAAGTTTCACGTAGCTTAAACCGCTCAGAAGTTATACGTCAATCAATTTTTAATGCAAAATTTTACATGCTTAAAAATTCATAACAAATCTTCTAATTGCTCAAAACTGCTCATACTTCACACGCAAATCCCTCATTGGGCTTCTGACATGTTCCCCATTTTCTGTGATATTTCGCCACTGGGGGCGCTATTTTTGGGCAAACAATCCAATCTTTCCTCAAATTTGGTCAAACTTCACGGCCACCCTCTTACTACCGCCCATGTCATGTACACCACATTTTGGGAATTTTCGTCCATGGGGGGCGCTGTTTTTGGCCGACGCAATTTCTCCAAAACGGGTTTTTGGTAAATAATTCCATAATGCTTTTCCTTCACACCACTACCTTGTGATAGTGCATTGCTGTTGTAGACACTTATTTCTCCAACTCATAATCGCTCATGTACAGCATTGCGCCACCTTCTGACATGGGAAAAACCAAAAAATTTATTCTTCAAAAATCTACCTCTCATCTTCTATTTACTCAATTGTCATCAAACTTCATACGCAAACTCTTCATAGCTCTCCTGACATATCCGCCAAATTTTGTGCACTTTCACCCCTGGGGGTGCTGGTTATGGCACAAATGATATTGCAGCTTCTGATTGGTCAAACTTGGCAAGCAGACTCTTTACGGTATTTCGCGGGGACGCATGCCCCCGCCCCCCCTGGCCGCTGGCGCGAGGGCCCGTCAAGGCCGCTTGCGGCTTTAATTATTATTATACCTTAGTCGCGGTCGCTGTTCGGCCTTTTTTGGGGCACTTCCTGTGGACGAAAACGCGCATATTTTGGATCATTTTATCGGCATCCCCTACGCTACTCAGATCCAAAACCCCAGATCTGGGCGGGGCTCTGGGCCTCTATAGCGCCCCCTAACGCCTTGAAAATTTTGCCTTTTTTCGAAGGCTCCTGGTTGCCATATAGTTTGTCGTAGAGGAACGAAATTTGGTTCACATATGTATCTTACTGAGACGAACAAAAAACGTTCTATGAATGCATAGCCACGCCCAACAGGAAGTGAGGTAATTTTACTTTTGTGCGAAATGCATGGCCACGAAGACGGCGCAACTCCTCCTAGACCGTTCATGGGAATGTCACCAAAATTGATACACATCATCTACAGACATGGCTGACAAAAGTTACTAAATACGTTTCACGTAGGATAAAACGTTCAGAAGTTATACGTCGATCAATTTTCACTTCAAAATTTTACATGCTAAAAAATTCATAACAAATCTTCTAATTGCTCAAAACTGCTCATACTTCACACGCAAATCACTCATTGGGCTTCTGACATGTTACCCAATTTCTGTGATATTTCGCCACTGGGGGCGCTATTTTTGGGCAAAAAATCCAATCTTTCCTCAAATTTGGTCAAACTTCACGGCCACCCTCTTACTACCTCCCACGTCATGTATACCGCATTTTGGGAATTTTCGTCCATGGGGGGCGCTGTTTTTGGCCGACGCAATTGCTCCAAAACGGGTTTTTGGTAAATAATTCCATAATGCTTTTCCTTCACACCACTACCTTGTGATAGTGCGTTCCTGTTGTGGACACTTATTTTTCCAACTCATAATCGCTCATGTACAGCATAGCGCCACCTTCTGACATGGGAAAAACCAAAAAATTTA
Organism: Neoarius graeffei; assembly: GCF_027579695.1. Lineage (NCBI taxonomy): Eukaryota > Metazoa > Chordata > Actinopteri > Siluriformes > Ariidae > Neoarius > Neoarius graeffei. The sequence goes on along the minus strand of NC_083580.1, from coordinate 22,947,860 downwards.
TTCTTCAAAAATCTATATCTCATCTTCTATTTACTCAATTGTCATCAAACTTCATACGCAAACTCTTCATAGCTCACCTGACATGTCCGCCAAATTTTGTGCACTTTCGCCCCTGGGGGTGCTGGTTATGGCGGAAATGATATTGCAGCTTCTGATTTGTCAAACTTGGCAAGCAAACTCTTTTCAAGACCCTTATTGGGGCGCTTGCCATGGTCGACCACGCACGAAATTTGGCTCCTTTTTCTTAGACTGCCACCGCTACTGAGAACCAAAAGCCCAGATCCAGCCGGGCCTCAGGGCCTCTATAGCGCCCCCTAACTCGTTGTGATTTTGGCCTCCCGCTTTAAGGTGCCTGGTTGCCATGTAGTTTGTAGGAGTGGCGTGCCATTTGGTACGCATATGTATCTCACTAAGCCGGACAAAAATGTAATGCCAATGCATTAGCCACGCCCAACAGGAAGTGAGGTAATTTCACTTTTGTGCGAAATGCATGGCCACGAAGACGGCGCAACTCCTCCTAGACTGTTCATAGGAATGTCACCAAAGTTGATACACATCATCTACAGACATGGCTGACAAAAGTTACTAAATAAGTTTCACGTAGCTTAAACCGCTCAGAAGTTATACGTCAATCAATTTTTAATGCAAAATTTTACATGCTTAAAAATTCATAACAAATCTTCTAATTGCTCAAAACTGCTCATACTTCACACGCAAATCCCTCATTGGGCTTCTGACATGTTCCCCATTTTCTGTGATATTTCGCCACTGGGGGCGCTATTTTTGGGCAAACAATCCAATCTTTCCTCAAATTTGGTCAAACTTCACGGCCACCCTCTTACTACCGCCCATGTCATGTATACCACATTTTGGGAATTTTCGTCCATGGGGGGCGCTGTTTTTGGCCGACGCAATTTCTCCAAAACGGGTTTTTGGTAAATAATTCCATAATGCTTTTCCTTCACACCACTACCTTGTGATAGTGCGTTGCTGTTGTAGACACTTATTTCTCCAACTCATAATCGCTCATGTACAGCATAGCGCCACCTTCTGACATGGGAAAAACCAAAACATTTATTCTTCAAAAATCTATCTCTCATCTTCTATTTACTCAATTGTCATCAAACTTCATACGCAAACTCTTCATAGCTCTCCTGACATATCCGCCAAATTTTGTGCACTTTCACCCCTGGGGGTGCTGGTTATGGCACAAACGATGTTGCAGCTTCTGATTGGTCAAACTTGGCAAGCAGACTCTTTACGGTATTTCGCGGGGACGCATGCCCCCGCCCCCACTGGCCGCTGGCGCGAGGGCCCGTCAAGGCCGCTTGCGGCTTTAATTAGGGCCCGAGCCCTATAGGGCGAAGGCCCTATTGATCTTGTTCGGTTTTTTATTATTATTATTATTATTATTATTATTATTATTATTATTATTATTCCTTAGTCGCGGTCGCTGTTCGGCCTTTTTTGGGGCACTTCCTGTGGACGAAAACGCGCATATTTTGGATCATTTTATCGGCATCCCCTACGCTACTCAGATCCAAAACCCCAGATCTGGGCGGGGCTCTGGGCCTCTATAGCGCCCCCTAACGCCTTGAAAATTTTGCCTTTTTTCGAAGGCTCCTGGTTGCCATATAGTTTGTCGTAGAGGAACGAAATTTGGTTCACATATGTATCTTACTGACACGAACAAAAAAAGTTCTATGAATGCATAGCCACGCCCAACAGGAAGTGAGGTAATTTTACTTTTGTGCGAAATGCATGGCCACGAAGACGGCGCAACTCCTCCTAGACCGTTCATGGGAATGTCACCAAAATTGATACACATCATCTACAGACATGGCTGACAAAAGTTACTAAATACGTTTCACGTAGGATAAAACGTTCAGAAGTTATACGTCAATCAATTTTCACTTCAAAATTTTACATGCTAAAAAATTCATAACAAATCTTCTAATTGCTCAAAACTGCTCATGCTTCACACGCAAATCACTCATTGGGCTTCTGACATGTTACCCAATTTCTGTGATATTTCGCCACTGGGGGCGCTATTTTTGGGCAAAAAATCCAATCTTTCCTCAAATTTGGTCAAACTTCACGGCCACCCTCTTACTACCTCCCATGTCATGTATACCGCATTTTGGGAATTTTCGTCCATGGGGGGCGCTGTTTTTGGCCGACGCAATTGCTCCAAAACGGGTTTTTGGTAAATAATTCCATAATGCTTTTCCTTCACACCACTACCTTGTGATAGTGCGTTCCTGTTGTAGACACTTATTTTTCCAACTCATAATCGCTCATGTACAGCATAGCGCCACCTTCTGACATGGGAAAAACCAAAAAATTTATTCTTCAAAAATCTATATCTCATCTTCTATTTACTCAATTGTCATCAAACTTCATACGCAAACTCTTCATAGCTCACCTGACATGTCCGCCAAATTTTGTGCACTTTCGCCCCTGGGGGTGCTGGTTATGGCGGAAATGATATTGCAGCTTCTGATTTGTCAAACTTGGCAAGCAAACTCTTTTCAAGACCCTTATTGGGGCGCTTGCCATGGTCGACAACGCACGAAATTTGGCTCCTTTTCCTTAGACTGCCACCGCTACTGAGAACCAAAAGCCCAGATCCAGCCGGGCCTCAGGGCCTCTATAGCGCCCCCTAACTCGTTGTGATTTTGGCCTCCCGCTTTAAGGTGCCTGGTTGCCATGTAGTTTGTAGGAGTGGCATGCCATTTGGTACGCATATGTATCTCACTAAGCCGGACAAAAATGTAATGCCAATGCATTAGCCACGCCCAACAGGAAGTGAGGTAATTTCACTTTTGTGCGAAATGCATGGCCACGAAGACGGCGCAACTCCTCCTAGACTGTTCATAGGAATGTCACCAAAATTGATACACATCATCTACAGACATGGCTGACAAAAGTTACTAAATAAGTTTCACGTAGCTTAAACCGCTCAGAAGTTATACGTCAATCAATTTTTAATGCAAAATTTTACATGCTTAAAAATTCATAACAAATCTTCTAATTGCTCAAAACTGCTCATACTTCACACGCAAATCCCTCATTGGGCTTCTGACATGTTCCCCATTTTCTGTGATATTTCGCCACTGGGGGCGCTATTTTTGGGCAAACAATCCAATCTTTCCTCAAATTTGGTCAAACTTCACGGCCACCCTCTTACTACCGCCCATGTCATGTATACCACATTTTGGGAATTTTCGTCCATGGGGGGCGCTGTTTTTGGCCGACGCAATTTCTCCAAAACGGGTTTTTGGTAAATAACTCCATAATGCTTTTCCTTCACACCACTACCTTGTGATAGTGCGTTGCTGTTGTAGACACTTATTTCTCCAACTCATAATCGCTCATGTACAGCATAGCGCCACCTTCTGACATGGGAAAAACCAAAAAATTTATTCTTCAAAAATCTATCTCTCATCTTCTATTTACTCAATTGTCATCAAACTTCATACGCAAACTCTTCATAGCTCTCCTGACATATCCGCCAAATTTTGTGCACTTTCACCCCTGGGGGTGCTGGTTATGGCACAAATGATATTGCAGCTTCTGATTGGTCAAACTTGGCAAGCAGACTCTTTACGGTATTTCGCGGGGACGCATGCCCCCGCCCCCCCTGGCCGCTGGCGCGAGGGCCCGTCAAGGCCGCTTGCGGCTTTAATTATTATTATACCTTAGTCGCGGTCGCTGTTCGGCCTTTTTTGGGGCACTTCCTGTGGACGAAAACGCGCATATTTTGGATCATTTTATCGGCATCCCCTACGCTACTCAGATCCAAAACCCCAGATCTGGGCGGGGCTCTGGGCCTCTATAGCGCCCCCTAACGCCTTGAAAATTTTGCCTTTTTTCGAAGGCTCCTGGTTGCCATATAGTTTGTCGTAGAGGAACGAAATTTGGTTCACATATGTATCTTACTGAGACGAACAAAAAACGTTCTATGAATGCATAGCCACGCCCAACAGGAAGTGAGGTAATTTTACTTTTGTGCGAAATGCATGGCCACGAAGACGGCGCAACTCCTCCTAGACCGTTCATGGGAATGTCACCAAAATTGATACACATCATCTACAGACATGGCTGACAAAAGTTACTAAATACGTTTCACGTAGGATAAAACGTTCAGAAGTTATACGTCGATCAATTTTCACTTCAAAATTTTACATGCTAAAAAATTCATAACAAATCTTCTAATTGCTCAAAACTGCTCATACTTCACACGCAAATCACTCATTGGGCTTCTGACATGTTACCCAATTTCTGTGATATTTCGCCACTGGGGGCGCTATTTTTGGGCAAAAAATCCAATCTTTCCTCAAATTTGGTCAAACTTCACGGCCACCCTCTTACTACCTCCCACGTCATGTATACCGCATTTTGGGAATTTTCGTCCATGGGGGGCGCTGTTTTTGGCCGACGCAATTGCTCCAAAACGGGTTTTTGGTAAATAATTCCATAATGCTTTTCCTTCACACCACTACCTTGTGATAGTGCGTTCCTGTTGTGGACACTTATTTTTCCAACTCATAATCGCTCATGTACAGCATAGCGCCACCTTCTGACATGGGAAAAACCAAAAAATTTATTCTTCAAAAATCTATATCTCATCTTCTATTTACTCAATTGTCATCAAACTTCATACGCAAACTCTTCATAGCTCACCTGACATGTCCGCCAAATTTTGTGCACTTTCGCCCCTGGGGGTGCTGGTTATGGCGGAAATGATATTGCAGCTTCTGATTTGTCAAACTTGGCAAGCAAACTCTTTTCAAGACCCTTATTGGGGCGCTTGCCATGGTCGACCACGCACGAAATTTGGCTCCTTTTTCTTAGACTGCCACCGCTACTGAGAACCAAAAGCCCAGATCCAGCCGGGCCTCAGGGCCTCTATAGCGCCCCCTAACTCGTTGTGATTTTGGCCTCCCGCTTTAAGGTGCCTGGTTGCCATGTAGTTTGTAGGAGTGGCGTGCCATTTGGTACGCATATGTATCTCACTAAGCCGGACAAAAATGTAATGCCAATGCATTAGCCACGCCCAACAGGAAGTGAGGTAATTTCACTTTTGTGCGAAATGCATGGCCACGAAGACGGCGCAACTCCTCCTAGACTGTTCATAGGAATGTCACCAAAGTTGATACACATCATCTACAGACATGGCTGACAAAAGTTACTAAATAAGTTTCACGTAGCTTAAACCGCTCAGAAGTTATACGTCAATCAATTTTTAATGCAAAATTTTACATGCTTAAAAATTCATAACAAATCTTCTAATTGCTCAAAACTGCTCATACTTCACACGCAAATCCCTCATTGGGCTTCTGACATGTTCCCCATTTTCTGTGATATTTCGCCACTGGGGGCGCTATTTTTGGGCAAACAATCCAATCTTTCCTCAAATTTGGTCAAACTTCACGGCCACCCTCTTACTACCGCCCATGTCATGTATACCACATTTTGGGAATTTTCGTCCATGGGGGGCGCTGTTTTTGGCCGACGCAATTTCTCCAAAACGGGTTTTTGGTAAATAATTCCATAATGCTTTTCCTTCACACCACTACCTTGTGATAGTGCGTTGCTGTTGTAGACACTTATTTCTCCAACTCATAATCGCTCATGTACAGCATAGCGCCACCTTCTGACATGGGAAAAACCAAAACATTTATTCTTCAAAAATCTATCTCTCATCTTCTATTTACTCAATTGTCATCAAACTTCATACGCAAACTCTTCATAGCTCTCCTGACATATCCGCCAAATTTTGTGCACTTTCACCCCTGGGGGTGCTGGTTATGGCACAAACGATGTTGCAGCTTCTGATTGGTCAAACTTGGCAAGCAGACTCTTTACGGTATTTCGCGGGGACGCATGCCCCCGCCCCCACTGGCCGCTGGCGCGAGGGCCCGTCAAGGCCGCTTGCGGCTTTAATTAGGGCCCGAGCCCTATAGGGCGAAGGCCCTATTGATCTTGTTCGGTTTTTTATTATTATTATTATTATTATTATTATTATTATTATTATTATTATTCCTTAGTCGCGGTCGCTGTTCGGCCTTTTTTGGGGCACTTCCTGTGGACGAAAACGCGCATATTTTGGATCATTTTATCGGCATCCCCTACGCTACTCAGATCCAAAACCCCAGATCTGGGCGGGGCTCTGGGCCTCTATAGCGCCCCCTAACGCCTTGAAAATTTTGCCTTTTTTCGAAGGCTCCTGGTTGCCATATAGTTTGTCGTAGAGGAACGAAATTTGGTTCACATATGTATCTTACTGACACGAACAAAAAAAGTTCTATGAATGCATAGCCACGCCCAACAGGAAGTGAGGTAATTTTACTTTTGTGCGAAATGCATGGCCACGAAGACGGCGCAACTCCTCCTAGACCGTTCATGGGAATGTCACCAAAATTGATACACATCATCTACAGACATGGCTGACAAAAGTTACTAAATACGTTTCACGTAGGATAAAACGTTCAGAAGTTATACGTCAATCAATTTTCACTTCAAAATTTTACATGCTAAAAAATTCATAACAAATCTTCTAATTGCTCAAAACTGCTCATGCTTCACACGCAAATCACTCATTGGGCTTCTGACATGTTACCCAATTTCTGTGATATTTCGCCACTGGGGGCGCTATTTTTGGGCAAAAAATCCAATCTTTCCTCAAATTTGGTCAAACTTCACGGCCACCCTCTTACTACCTCCCATGTCATGTATACCGCATTTTGGGAATTTTCGTCCATGGGGGGCGCTGTTTTTGGCCGACGCAATTGCTCCAAAACGGGTTTTTGGTAAATAATTCCATAATGCTTTTCCTTCACACCACTACCTTGTGATAGTGCGTTCCTGTTGTAGACACTTATTTTTCCAACTCATAATCGCTCATGTACAGCATAGCGCCACCTTCTGACATGGGAAAAACCAAAAAATTTATTCTTCAAAAATCTATATCTCATCTTCTATTTACTCAATTGTCATCAAACTTCATACGCAAACTCTTCATAGCTCACCTGACATGTCCGCCAAATTTTGTGCACTTTCGCCCCTGGGGGTGCTGGTTATGGCGGAAATGATATTGCAGCTTCTGATTTGTCAAACTTGGCAAGCAAACTCTTTTCAAGACCCTTATTGGGGCGCTTGCCATGGTCGACAACGCACGAAATTTGGCTCCTTTTCCTTAGACTGCCACCGCTACTGAGAACCAAAAGCCCAGATCCAGCCGGGCCTCAGGGCCTCTATAGCGCCCCCTAACTCGTTGTGATTTTGGCCTCCCGCTTTAAGGTGCCTGGTTGCCATGTAGTTTGTAGGAGTGGCATGCCATTTGGTACGCATATGTATCTCACTAAGCCGGACAAAAATGTAATGCCAATGCATTAGCCACGCCCAACAGGAAGTGAGGTAATTTCACTTTTGTGCGAAATGCATGGCCACGAAGACGGCGCAACTCCTCCTAGACTGTTCATAGGAATGTCACCAAAATTGATACACATCATCTACAGACATGGCTGACAAAAGTTACTAAATAAGTTTCACGTAGCTTAAACCGCTCAGAAGTTATACGTCAATCAATTTTTAATGCAAAATTTTACATGCTTAAAAATTCATAACAAATCTTCTAATTGCTCAAAACTGCTCATACTTCACACGCAAATCCCTCATTGGGCTTCTGACATGTTCCCCATTTTCTGTGATATTTCGCCACTGGGGGCGCTATTTTTGGGCAAACAATCCAATCTTTCCTCAAATTTGGTCAAACTTCACGGCCACCCTCTTACTACCGCCCATGTCATGTATACCACATTTTGGGAATTTTCGTCCATGGGGGGCGCTGTTTTTGGCCGACGCAATTTCTCCAAAACGGGTTTTTGGTAAATAACTCCATAATGCTTTTCCTTCACACCACTACCTTGTGATAGTGCGTTGCTGTTGTAGACACTTATTTCTCCAACTCATAATCGCTCATGTACAGCATAGCGCCACCTTCTGACATGGGAAAAACCAAAAAATTTATTCTTCAAAAATCTATCTCTCATCTTCTATTTACTCAATTGTCATCAAACTTCATACGCAAACTCTTCATAGCTCTCCTGACATATCCGCCAAATTTTGTGCACTTTCACCCCTGGGGGTGCTGGTTATGGCACAAATGATATTGCAGCTTCTGATTGGTCAAACTTGGCAAGCAGACTCTTTACGGTATTTCGCGGGGACGCATGCCCCCGCCCCCCCTGGCCGCTGGCGCGAGGGCCCGTCAAGGCCGCTTGCGGCTTTAATTATTATTATTATTATTATTATTCTTATTATTATTCCTTAGTCGCGGTCGCTGTTCGGCCTTTTTTGGGGCACTTCCTGTGGACGAAAACGCGCATATTTTGGATCATTTTATCGGCATCCCCTACGCTACTCAGATCCAAAACCCCAGATCTGGGCGGGGCTCTGGGCCTCTATAGCGCCCCCTAACGCCTTGAAAATTTTGCCTTTTTTCGAAGGCTCCTGGTTGCCATATAGTTTGTCGTAGAGGAACGAAATTTGGTTCACATATGTATCTTACTGAGACGAACAAAAAAAGTTCTATGAATGCATAGCCACGCCCAACAGGAAGTGAGGTAATTTTACTTTTGTGCGAAATGCATGGCCACGAAGACGGCGCAACTCCTCCTAGACCGTTCATGGGAATGTCACCAAAATTGATACACATCATCTACAGACATGGCTGACAAAAGTTACTAAATACGTTTCACGTAGGATAAAACGTTCAGAAGTTATACGTCAATCAATTTTCACTTCAAAATTTTACATGCTAAAAAATTCATAACAAATCTTCTAATTGCTCAAAACTGCTCATACTTCACACGCAAATCACTCATTGGGCTTCTGACATGTTACCCAATTTCTGTGATATTTCGCCACTGGGGGCGCTATTTTTGGGCAAAAAATCCAATCTTTCCTCAAATTTGGTCAAACTTCAGGGCCACCCTCTTACTACGTCCCATGTCATGTATACCGCATTTTGGGAATTTTCGTCCATGGGGGGCGCTGTTTTTGGCCGACGCAATTGCTCCAAAACGGGTTTTTGGTAAATAATTCCATAATGCTTTTCCTTCACACCACTACCTTGTGATAGTGCGTTCCTGTTGTAGACACTTATTTTTCCAACTCATAATCGCTCATGTACAGCATAGCGCCACCTTCTGACATGGGAAAAACCAAAAAATTTATTCTTCAAAAATCTATATCTCATCTTCTATTTACTCAATTGTCATCAAACTTCATACGCAAACTCTTCATAGCTCACCTGACATGTCCGCCAAATTTTGTGCACTTTCGCCCCTGGGGGTGCTGGTTATGGCGGAAATGATATTGCAGCTTCTGATTTGTCAAACTTGGCAAGCAAACTCTTTTCAAGACCCTTATTGGGGCGCTTGCCATGGTCGACAACGCACGAAATTTGGCTCCTTTTTCTTAGACTGCCACCGCTACTGAGAACCAAAGGCCCAGATCCAGCCGGGCCTCAGGGCCTCTATAGCGCCCCCTAACTCGTTGTGATTTTGGCCTCCCGCTTTAAGGTGCCTGGTTGCCATGTAGTTTGTAGGAGTGGCATGCCATTTGGTACGCATATGTATCTCACTAAGCCGGACAAAAATGTAATGCCAATGCATTAGCCACGCCCAACAGGAAGTGAGGTAATTTCACTTTTGTGCGAAATGCATGGCCATGAAGACGGCGCAACTCCTCCTAGACTGTTCATAGGAATGTCACCAAAATTGATACACATCATCTACAGACATGGCTGACAAAAGTTACTAAATAAGTTTCACGTAGCTTAAACCGCTCAGAAGTTATACGTCAATCAATTTTTAATGCAAAATTTTACATGCTTAAAAATTCATAACAAATCTTCTAATTGCTCAAAACTGCTCATACTTCACACGCAAATCCCTCATTGGGCTTCTGACATGTTCCCCATTTTCTGTGATATTTCGCCACTGGGGGCGCTATTTTTGGGCAAACAATCCAATCTTTCCTCAAATTTGGTCAAACTTCACGGCCACCCTCTTACTACCGCCCATGTCATGTACACCACATTTTGGGAATTTTCGTCCATGGGGGGCGCTGTTTTTGGCCGACGCAATTTCTCCAAAACGGGTTTTTGGTAAATAATTCCATAATGCTTTTCCTTCACACCACTACCTTGTGATAGTGCATTGCTGTTGTAGACACTTATTTCTCCAACTCATAATCGCTCATGTACAGCATTGCGCCACCTTCTGACATGGGAAAAACCAAAAAATTTATTCTTCAAAAATCTACCTCTCATCTTCTATTTACTCAATTGTCATCAAACTTCATACGCAAACTCTTCATAGCTCTCCTGACATATCCGCCAAATTTTGTGCACTTTCACCCCTGGGGGTGCTGGTTATGGCACAAATGATATTGCAGCTTCTGATTGGTCAAACTTGGCAAGCAGACTCTTTACGGTATTTCGCGGGGACGCATGCCCCCGCCCCCCCTGGCCGCTGGCGCGAGGGCCCGTCAAGGCCGCTTGCGGCTTTAATTATTATTATACCTTAGTCGCGGTCGCTGTTCGGCCTTTTTTGGGGCACTTCCTGTGGACGAAAACGCGCATATTTTGGATCATTTTATCGGCATCCCCTACGCTACTCAGATCCAAAACCCCAGATCTGGGCGGGGCTCTGGGCCTCTATAGCGCCCCCTAACGCCTTGAAAATTTTGCCTTTTTTCGAAGGCTCCTGGTTGCCATATAGTTTGTCGTAGAGGAACGAAATTTGGTTCACATATGTATCTTACTGAGACGAACAAAAAACGTTCTATGAATGCATAGCCACGCCCAACAGGAAGTGAGGTAATTTTACTTTTGTGCGAAATGCATGGCCACGAAGACGGCGCAACTCCTCCTAGACCGTTCATGGGAATGTCACCAAAATTGATACACATCATCTACAGACATGGCTGACAAAAGTTACTAAATACGTTTCACGTAGGATAAAACGTTCAGAAGTTATACGTCGATCAATTTTCACTTCAAAATTTTACATGCTAAAAAATTCATAACAAATCTTCTAATTGCTCAAAACTGCTCATACTTCACACGCAAATCACTCATTGGGCTTCTGACATGTTACCCAATTTCTGTGATATTTCGCCACTGGGGGCGCTATTTTTGGGCAAAAAATCCAATCTTTCCTCAAATTTGGTCAAACTTCACGGCCACCCTCTTACTACCTCCCACGTCATGTATACCGCATTTTGGGAATTTTCGTCCATGGGGGGCGCTGTTTTTGGCCGACGCAATTGCTCCAAAACGGGTTTTTGGTAAATAATTCCATAATGCTTTTCCTTCACACCACTACCTTGTGATAGTGCGTTCCTGTTGTGGACACTTATTTTTCCAACTCATAATCGCTCATGTACAGCATAGCGCCACCTTCTGACATGGGAAAAACCAAAAAATTTATTCTTCAAAAATCTATATCTCATCTTCTATTTACTCAATTGTCATCAAACTTCATACGCAAACTCTTCATAGCTCACCTGACATGTCCGCCAAATTTTGTGCACTTTCGCCCCTGGGGGTGCTGGTTATGGCGGAAATGATATTGCAGCTTCTGATTTGTCAAACTTGGCAAGCAAACTCTTTTCAAGACCCTTATTGGGGCGCTTGCCATGGTCGACCACGCACGAAATTTGGCTCCTTTTTCTTAGACTGCCACCGCTACTGAGAACCAAAAGCCCAGATCCAGCCGGGCCTCAGGGCCTCTATAGCGCCCCCTAACTCGTTGTGATTTTGGCCTCCCGCTTTAAGGTGCCTGGTTGCCATGTAGTTTGTAGGAGTGGCGTGCCATTTGGTACGCATATGTATCTCACTAAGCCGGACAAAAATGTAATGCCAATGCATTAGCCACGCCCAACAGGAAGTGAGGTAATTTCACTTTTGTGCGAAATGCATGGCCACGAAGACGGCGCAACTCCTCCTAGACTGTTCATAGGAATGTCACCAAAGTTGATACACATCATCTACAGACATGGCTGACAAAAGTTACTAAATAAGTTTCACGTAGCTTAAACCGCTCAGAAGTTATACGTCAATCAATTTTTAATGCAAAATTTTACATGCTTAAAAATTCATAACAAATCTTCTAATTGCTCAAAACTGCTCATACTTCACACGCAAATCCCTCATTGGGCTTCTGACATGTTCCCCATTTTCTGTGATATTTCGCCACTGGGGGCGCTATTTTTGGGCAAACAATCCAATCTTTCCTCAAATTTGGTCAAACTTCACGGCCACCCTCTTACTACCGCCCATGTCATGTATACCACATTTTGGGAATTTTCGTCCATGGGGGGCGCTGTTTTTGGCCGACGCAATTTCTCCAAAACGGGTTTTTGGTAAATAATTCCATAATGCTTTTCCTTCACACCACTACCTTGTGATAGTGCGTTGCTGTTGTAGACACTTATTTCTCCAACTCATAATCGCTCATGTACAGCATAGCGCCACCTTCTGACATGGGAAAAACCAAAACATTTATTCTTCAAAAATCTATCTCTCATCTTCTATTTACTCAATTGTCATCAAACTTCATACGCAAACTCTTCATAGCTCTCCTGACATATCCGCCAAATTTTGTGCACTTTCACCCCTGGGGGTGCTGGTTATGGCACAAACGATGTTGCAGCTTCTGATTGGTCAAACTTGGCAAGCAGACTCTTTACGGTATTTCGCGGGGACGCATGCCCCCGCCCCCACTGGCCGCTGGCGCGAGGGCCCGTCAAGGCCGCTTGCGGCTTTAATTATTATTATTATTAGGGCCCGAGCCCTATAGGGCGAAGGCCCTATTGATCTTGTTCGGTTTTTTATTATTATTATTATTATTATTATTCCTTAGTCGCGGTCGCTGTTCGGCCTTTTTTGGGGCACTTCCTGTGGACGAAAACGCGCATATTTTGGATCATTTTATCGGCATCCCCTACGCTACTCAGATCCAAAACCCCAGATCTGGGCGGGGCTCTGGGCCTCTATAGCGCCCCCTAACGCCTTGAAAATTTTGCCTTTTTTCGAAGGCTCCTGGTTGCCATATAGTTTGTCGTAGAGGAACGAAATTTGGTTCACATATGTATCTTACTGAGACGAACAAAAAACGTTCTATGAATGCACAGCCACGCCCAACAGGAAGTGAGGTAATTTTACTTTTGTGCGAAATGCATGGCCACGAAGACGGCGCAACTCCTCCTAGACCGTTCATGGGAATGTCACCAAAATTGATACACATCATCTACAGACATGGCTGACAAAAGTTACTAAATACGTTTCACGTAGGATAAAACGTTCAGAAGTTATACGTCAATCAATTTTCACTTCAAAATTTTACATGCTAAAAAATTCATAACAAATCTTCTAATTGCTCAAAACTGCTCATACTTCACACGCAAATCACTCATTGGGCTTCTGACATGTTACCCAATTTCTGTGATATTTCGCCACTGGGGGCGCTATTTTTGGGCAAAAAATCCAATCTTTCCTCAAATTTGGTCAAACTTCACGGCCACCCTCTTACTACCTCCCATGTCATGTATACCGCATTTTGGGAATTTTCGTCCATGGGGGGCGCTGTTTTTGGCCGACGCAATTGCTCCAAAACGGGTTTTTGGTAAATAATTCCATAATGCTTTTCCTTCACACCACTACCTTGTGATAGTGCGTTCCTGTTGTGGACACTTATTTTTCCAACTCATAATCGCTCATGTACAGCATAGCGCCACCTTCTGACATGGGAAAAACCAAAAAATTTATTCTTCAAAAATCTATATCTCATCTTCTATTTACTCAATTGTCATCAAACTTCATACGCAAACTCTTCATAGCTCACCTGACATGTCCGCCAAATTTTGTGCACTTTCGCCCCTGGGGGTGCTGGTTATGGCGGAAATGATATTGCAGCTTCTGATTTGTCAAACTTGGCAAGCAAACTCTTTTCAAGACCCTTATTGGGGCGCTTGCCATGGTCGACAACGCACGAAATTTGGCTCCTTTTTCTTAGACTGCCACCGCTACTGAGAACCAAAAGCCCAGATCCAGCCGGGCCTCAGGGCCTCTATAGCGCCCCCTAACTCGTTGTGATTTTGGCCTCCCGCTTTAAGGTGCCTGGTTGCCATGTAGTTTGTAGGAGTGGCGTGCCATTTGGTACGCATATGTATCTCACTAAGCCGGACAAAAATGTAATGCCAATGCATTAGCCACGCCCAACAGGAAGTGAGGTAATTTCACTTTTGTGCGAAATGCATGGCCACGAAGACGGCGCAACTCCTCCTAGACTGTTCATAGGAATGTCACCAAAATTGATACACATCATCTACAGACATGGCTGACAAAAGTTACTAAATAAGTTTCGCGTAGCTTGAACCGCTCAGAAGTTATACGTCAATCAATTTTTAATGCAAAATTTTACATGCTTAAAAATTCATAACAAATCTTCTAATTGCTCAAAACTGCTCATACTTCACACGCAAATCCCTCATTGGGCTTCTGACATGTTCCCCATTTTCTGTGATATTTCGCCACTGGGGGCGCTATTTTTGGGCAAACAATCCAATCTTTCCTCAAATTTGGTCAAACTTCACGGCCACCCTCTTACTACCGCCCATGTCATGTATACCACATTTTGGGAATTTTCGTCCATGGGGGGCGCTGTTTTTGGCCGACGCAATTTCTCCAAAACGGGTTTTTGGTAAATAATTCCATAATGCTTTTCCTTCACACCACTACCTTGTGATAGTGCGTTGCTGTTGTAGACACTTATTTCTCCAACTCATAATCGCTCATGTACAGCATAGCGCCACCTTCTGACATGGGAAAAACCAAAAAATTTATTCTTCAAAAATCTTCCAGGTTGCCTAATAGGCCGCAAAACGTATTTTGCAGGAGGTACGAGTGCCCCCGCCCCCTTGGCCGCTGCCCGGCGAGGGCCCGTCAAGGCCGCTTGCGGCTTTAATTATTATTATTATTCCTTAGTCGCGGTCGCTGTTCGGCCTTTTTTGGGGCACTTCCTGTGGACGAAAACGCGCATATTTTGGATCATTTTATCGGCATCCCCTACGCTACTCAGATCCAAAACCCCAGATCTGGGCGGGGCTCTGGGCCTCTATAGCGCCCCCTAACGCCTTGAAAATTTTGCCTTTTTTCGAAGGCTCCTGGTTGCCATATAGTTTGTCGTAGAGGAACGAAATTTGGTTCACATATGTATCTTACTGAGACGAACAAAAAAAGTTCTATGAATGCATAGCCACGCCCAACAGGAAGTGAGGTAATTTTACTTTTGTGCGAAATGCATGGCCACGAAGACGGCGCAACTCCTCCTAGACCGTTCATGGGAATGTCACCAAAATTGATACACATCATCTACAGACATGGCTGACAAAAGTTACTATATACGTTTCACGTAGGATAAAACGTTCAGAAGTTATACGTCAATCAATTTTCACTTCAAAATTTTACATGCTAAAAAATTCATAACAAATCTTCTAATTGCTCAAAACTGCTCATACTTCACACGCAAATCACTCATTGGGCTTCTGACATGTTACCCAATTTCTGTGATATTTCGCCACTGGGGGCGCTATTTTGGGGCAAAAAATCCAATCTTTCCTCAAATTTGGTCAAACTTCACGGCCACCCTCTTACTACGTCCCATGTCATGTATACCGCATATTGGGAATTTTCGTCGATGGGGGGCGCTGTTTTTGGCCGACGCAATTGCTCCAAAATGGGTTTTTGGTAAATAATTCCATAATGCTTTTCCTTCGCACCACTACCTTGTGATAGTGCGTTCCTGTTGTAGACACTTATTTTTCCAACTCATAATCGCTCATGTACAGCATAGCGCCACCTTCTGACATGGGAAAAACCAAAAAATTTATTCTTCAAAAATCTATATCTCATCTTCTATTTACTCAATTGTCATCAAACTTCATACGCAAACTCTTCATAGCTCACCTGACATGTCCGCCAAATTTTGTGCACTTTCGCCACTGGGGGTGCTGGTTATGGCGGAAATGATATTGCAGCTTCTGATTTGTCAAACTTGGCAAGCAAACTCTTTTCAAGACCCTTATTGGGGCGCTTGCCATGGTCGACAACGCGCGAAATTTGGCTCCTTTTTCTTAGACTGCCACCGCTACTGAGAACCAAAAGCCCAGATCCAGCCGGGCCTCAGGGCCTCTATAGCGCCCCCTAACTCGTTGTGATTTTGGCCTCCCGCTTTAAGGTGCCTGGTTGCCATGTAGTTTGTAGGAGTGGCATGCCATTTGGTACGCATATGTATCTCACTAAGCCGGACAAAAATGTAATGCCAATGCATTAGCCACGCCCAACAGGAAGTGAGGTAATTTCACTTTTGTGCGAAATGCATGGCCATGAAGACGGCGCAACTCCTCCTAGACTGTTCATTGGAATGTCACCAAAATTGATACACATCATCTACAGACATGGCTGACAAAAGTTACTAAATAAGTTTCACGTAGCTTAAACCGCTCAGAAGTTATACGTCAATCAATTTTTAATGCAAAATTTTACATGCTTAAAAATTCATAACAAATCTTCTAATTGCTCAAAACTGCTCATACTTCACACGCAAATCCCTCATTGGGCTTCTGACATGTTCCCCATTTTCTGTGATATTTCGCCACTGGGGGCGCTATTTTTGGGCAAACAATCCATTCTTTCCTCAAATTTGGTCAAACTTCACGGCCACCCTCTTACTACCGCCCATGTCATGTACACCACATTTTGGGAATTTTCGTCCATGGGGGGCGCTGTTTTTGGCCGACGCAATTTCTCCAAAACGGGTTTTTGGTAAATAATTCCATAATGCTTTTCCTTCACACCACTACCTTGTGATAGTGCATTGCTGTTGTAGACACTTATTTCTCCAACTCATAATCGCTCATGTACAGCATAGCGCCACCTTCTGACATGGGAAAAACCAAAAAATTTATTCTTCAAAAATCTATCTCTCATCTTCTATTTACTCAATTGTCATCAAACTTCATACGCAAACTCTTCATAGCTCTCCTGACATATCCGCCAAATTTTGTGCACTTTCACCCCTGGGGGTGCTGGTTATGGCACAAATGATATTGCAGCTTCTGATTGGTCAAACTTGGCAAGCAGACTCTTTACGGTATTTCGCGGGGACGCATGCCCCCGCCCCCCCTGGCCGCTGGCGCGAGGGCCCGTCAAGGCCGCTTGCGGCTTTAATTATTATTATTATTAAGTTTTTCTCTTTGATACATTTTGTGTAATTTCTTGTGTCAAGTTTGTGTACGCCAGGCCATAGATGCAATATGGACACTATATACATTTAGATTTGATTAGATTACATTTAACTTTGTCATTTTGCAGAGTACAGGTACAAAGCCAGTGAAATGCAATTAGCATCTAACCAGACGAGCAAAATATAGTAGTATTTACACTCAGATCAATCCATTAACAATAATCCCTTTAAAAAAAAAAGTAGACCAAGATGGTGGCACGTTCACATCATGAGGCTCACTGTCTTATCAGTTTTGTGATATACGTTTAGTATTTGAATTTGTATGCGCTTGACACCAGATTCAAGGTTTATGCATTTAAAAGTGCTTCAATTCTTGTCTTTTAGGTCACAATCATGAACATAATGCTGATTTGCAGCATCGTTGGCAAGAATGGTCACAGCACAGTAAGTGTGTAACTGGAACTTTTCCAGTTCTTCCAATCCTGCCCCAGTATGCTTATTCATAAAATACATGCAACCAAAATTACTCACTAGAGAGTCAAAAAAGTAGCTGCCTTTTTAAAGGTTAAAAACCTGATATAAGTTTAAGGGCAGTGCCTTAAACACACTGTGCATACTGTCCATACTTTTGGAAAGCATACAATAAAACAATGCTACTTAAAATAAATTATATTCTGACTCAAGCTGATGCTGTTGCAGGTTATGATTTGGATTTTTACTATTCAAACTTCTGTGAACAGCCATTTTAGGTGATCAGGCATGACAAAAGACACGTTTTACAGTAAATCTTGAAAAAGAATAATTTTAGGTTTAGGTGGGGGGGGGGGATGAGCTTGAGAACAAATAGACAAAAGAAAGTAACTTAACTGAAGTTGAAATCAATGTTTAATTAACCCCTAACCCCAAGAATAAGATATTTAGTTGTTATATATAGAGATGCTGTCTTTACATGTGATTCTCAGTTTAGTGTCTACAGAAAGTTACGTGATTTTCTGTCTCTACATCTTTGAAACAGCTGCTACCGTATGTTGCTGTCATGGGTGACCCAGAAAAAAACTGATGCACACACTTATCAATATGGAAAGCACATGGCTTTTCCAATACCCACAAATAGCCTCGAGGGACTAATCGATAAACCTCTGTCCAAACCCCTGTCCAAATCCATTAGCAGGCACGCAGAGTCAAGCTGTTGTACTGTATTGGAATTTCCCATTGTATCTCCTAGTACTGTTAAGTTACCTTCATTGTTTGCCATTTTGCATTGTTTAAAGAAAAGTAGCCATTATATTACCACAGTTAGATTTACAATGTTATCTTCTATGATTAATATTTTACTGTCACGCCAACTGCTAAATCCTAACGTGAACTTTCATTTGTTATTTTCCACATCAACACTGTTCAAAATCTTGACACATCCACTACGTTCAGACTACAACCTGAAACGACCCATATCCGATTTGTTGTGAAATCTGATTTTTTTGTTAGGCCGTTCACATTACCAATTATATGAGACTTGTATGCGATCTCCAATATGAACGGAAAACGACCCAAAAGTGTCCCGCATGCGCAAATTGACACGTAATAAGCACATCTACGTAATACGTAAACAAAAAAAAGCGCACTCTTCAAGTTTAATGATTTCTTTTTTTGTTTGTTTGTTTAATTATCTGGTTAGTGTTAAAGTGTGAGGTCTCGTGTGTGTTTTTGTTTCTGAAATGAAAACGTGTAGCCTGGTAACGAGGGTTGACTCCTAAATGTCTCTCTAATTTCTATATAAGTGCACTACATGTTACTAGGAAGTAATGGATTTTTAAACTCTATATAGTGCACTCGAGCTTCAGTAGGCAGTCATTTGGGATACGGCCGCTGTATTACCAAACTCTTAATTCAGGCTTAATAATTTGCACATATTTATTTCGTCATATTAATAAACTTTTTCTACATTTTTATAAATATTTATTTAGATTGTTTATAGCCAGCTGAATTCTGCAACTTCTCTCAGCGCTGGCTCAAGGTGCAGAAACACCAGTGCAGTTTGCTATGGAGATGAGGCGAGACCTGGCGATGTGGTTTTTGTGGCGGCGGCGGAACTCACATAATAATCTGATTAATGTGGGCAGCAGACTAATGAGACCGAAGGTGTCAAATTACTGGACATTTCCAGAACAATCTTATAATCTTGTAATACAGGATGGTTTAAGTTATAAATCAGTTATAGAAACTGTTTTATTTAATCAGGCTAACAGATAAACATCCAGGTCCCTACCAAATCCACCATTAGCTTGATCAATTCTATAAAAGTCTATTTAAATTCTGAAAACTGTACAAATGTTGTTATTTTCCACCAAAGAGGCGGGATTAGCCAACGCAGAATAGTGACGTTTGTCTCTTGTTGATGACGTGTAGGTCGCATTAATGCGACCTGTCCGGTCAGACTGCAGTCGCATGTGAAAATATCGGATATGCATTGGATTTAGGACCACATATCCAAGCGGCCTGGGTCGCATGTGAAAAAATCGGATCTGTGTCGTTCAGATTGTCAATAACAAATCGGATACAGGTCGCATATGGGCAAAAAAATCGGATATGGGTCGTTTCAGGGTGCAGTCTGAACGTAGTCATCTAGCATGACTAACATGTTAAAGATCCTGACTGCAAAGTCACATTCTGGGCAAAATGCTCTATTTTTATAGCTGTTGGAGTTTCGAGATGTTTCGCTGCTGTACACACTGTGTATCCTATGTGTAAAAGTTTTGTCGAGATAAAATGCATCCTGCATTTTACAATTCCGAAAATTCCAGAAGCAAGCGAGCAACAATATCATGTGACCACCAGGCGTGTTTGACCTACTTTTAGCCAAAACAAGTTGGTGTGGGCAAATATGGTGGACTTCGCTCTCCTGCCAGCTAAAACCCAGCGGAAAAGAAAAGGAAAGCCTGCCAAGTGAGTGCAACTGCAAGATCGAGCAAGGTTAGATGTCGTCATTTTTCTGGACAGATAACTAAATCATTTGAGCTAGCACTTAGCTATCTTAGCCATAGAATGCATGGGCTCAACTCCACCCTAGAAAGTATGGAGTATGGCTCTTACAGAGAAAGAAACGATCACACAAAAGCAGTAACAGAGAAAAGATATATTTGTCTTTTGTTTCACGGATCTATTCGTGAATGTCAACCACAAATTACATCTCTGTGACTCAAAACTCTCCGAGATCGATGCAAAGTCACAATGTTTTCTGCATGTCGCCATCTTGGTGTGACGCAGTTCCATAGTTATGTTAATTAGTTAAAGCTCCTCACGTTCGGCTGTTTCTGTAGGGCCATACTGCTCACCTCAAGAGGTGGGAAAACAGTCCCAAAACGGAGAAGAGCGACCTTCAAAATGATCACATCTCATCTGCATCATATTGTTCTTGCGAGACATAGGAAAATGCCATGCACAATAAAAAATGTGAAAATTTCAGATGACTTTGCAGTTAGCATCTTTAAATGATATTTCATTTCACCCCCACCCCATACACACATAAATTAAACTTTATGTATTTGCATGTGTACGGACATTTATGAATGTATTAACAGTTTAATCTGTTTAACAGCTCTAATCTGACATTTGTGCAACATCAATAAGTGAAAGGCTCATGCCACTGTGCATGCAGTTGAGGGACAACAGCCGTCTGACTCTCAGTAGTGTCTACGTGCCAACAATGCAAAGATCGTCTGAAGAGAAGAAAGATTTCTATGAAAAGCTTGGTGGTTGTATATTGGCTGCTGAAAATGACCCTGTCATATCCCTACTAAATGCTATTGGAAAAGTCTTTGCTGATATCATCCTCCAGAAGCTACAGTGGTTAGCGGAATGTATATACCCCCAGTCCCAGTCAGGGTATCGGAAAGGAAGAAGCACTATTGATGGAATTTTCACACTTCGACAGCTGATGGAAAAAACAAGAGAGCAACGCCGGAGCTTGTAGACTTTGTTAAGGCATTTGATACTGTCAATCGTGAGCTGCTCTTTATCATCCTTGGCAAATTAGGCTGCCCACCAAAGTTTATAAGAATCATCAAAAAACTATACACTGATGTAAATGCCAAACTCATTGTGGATGGTGAATTAGCCCAGTCTTTTCAATATAATAGTGTTGTTAAACAGGGCTGCAAACTAGCATCAACACTCTTTGGCATGTATGCAGCAGTCCTACTGTGGCTTGCTTTCAAGAACATTAAGCACACGTGCAGCATACAGATTAGATTCCGCTACGATGGTGATCTCTTCGATCTGCGTAGACTCAAGGCAAAAACTAAAGTCCTCACAGAATTCATCAGGGAGGCTCAGTATGCTGATGATATTGCAATAATCAGTGATACTTCAGAGGACTTGCAACTGCTTTTGACGTCTTACAACAACTTTGCAAAGAGGATGGGTCTGCAAATTAATACAGTGAAAACAGAGACCATGTGCATTGGCAACACAGCTGAGTTCTTCATAGATGGTGTTAAGCTAGCTAATGTTACCTGCTTCAAATACCTTGGAAGCTACAGTGGTGCTCGAAAGTTTGTGAACCCTTTAGAATTTTCTATATTTCTGCATAAATATGACCTAAAACATCATCAGATTTTCACACAAGTCCTAAAAGTAGATAAAGAGAACCCAGTTAAACAAATGAGACAAAAATATTATACTTGGTCATCTATTTATTGAGGAAAATGATCCAATATTACATATCTGTGAGTGGCAAAAGTATGTGAACCTCTAGGATTAGCAGTTAATTTGAAGGTGAAATTAGAGTCAGGTGTTTTCAATCAATGGGATGACAATCAGGTGTAAGTGGGCACCCTGTTTTATTTAAAGAACAGGGATCTATCAAAATCTGATTTTCGCAACATGTTTGTGGAAGTGTATCATGGCACGAATAATGGATATTTCTGAGGACCTCAGAAAAAGTGTTGTTGATACTCATCAGGCTGGAAAAGGTTACAAAACCATCTCTAAAGAGTTTGGACTCCACCAATCCACAGTCAGACAGATTGTGGACAAATGGAGGAAATTCAAGACCATTGTTACCCTCCCCAGGAGTGGTCGACCAACAAAGATCACTCCAAGAGCAAGGCGTGTAATAGTCGGCGAGGTCACAAAGGACCCGAGGGTAACTTCTAAGCAACTGAAGGCCTCTCTTACATTAGCTAATGTTAATGTTCATGAGTCCACTATCAGGAGAACACTGAACAACAATGGTGTGCATGGCAGGGTTGCAAGGAGAAAGCCACTGCTCTCCAAAAAGAACATTGTTGCTCGTCTGCAGTTTGCTAAAGATCACGTGGACAAGCCAGAAGGCTATTGGAAAGATGTTTTGTGGATGGTTGAGACCAAAATAGAACTTTTTGGTTTAAATGACAAGCGTTATGTTTGGAGAAAGGAAAACACTGCATTCCAGCATAAGAACCTTATCCCATCTGTGAAACATGGTGGTGGTGGTAGTATCATGGTTTGGGCCTGTTTTGCTGTATCTGGGCCAGGACGGCTTGCCATCATTGATGGAACAATGAATTCTGGATTATACCAGTGAATTCTAAAGGAAAATGTCAGGACACCTGTCCACAAACTGAATCTCAAGAGAAGGTGGGTCATGCAACAAGACAATGACCCTAAGCACACAAGTCGTTCTACCAAAGAATGGTTAAAGAAGAATAAAGTTAATGTTTTGGAATAGCCAAGTCAAAGTCCTGACCTTAATCCAATCGAAATGTTGTGGAAGGACCTGAAGCGAGCAGTTCATGTGAGGAAACCCACCAACATCCCAGAGTTGAAGCTGTTCTGTACGGAGGAATGGGCTAAAATTCCTCCAAGCCAGTGTGCAGGACTGATCAACAGTTACCGGAAATGTTTAGTTGTAGTTATTGCTGCACAAGGGGGTCACACCAGATACTAGCAAAGGTTCACATACTATTGACACTTACAGATATGTAATTTTGGATCATTTTCCTCAATAAATAAATGACCAAGTATAATATTTTTGTCTCATTTGTTTAACTGGGTTCCAGTGGTGGCTCCTGAATTTTTTTTCAGGGGGGGCAATTTTCCCCCGTTATGTCTACACGGACCGTAAATGTCCACAGGACTGAAGGAAATTGACCTAGGTAGCAAATCAATTGGCCGAACTTGTTTTTGCCTGGTAAATTCAGATATCAATATAGACAATATCTCTTCTCTCCACTAGGTGGCAACACTGAACAAGTTAAAGGTGGCAAACTAAGGTAGCCTCGTAAACTAGACCCACCCGCCTAGCGGCCAAAAATATTTTTGCCTAGGAGTGGCAAATATTCACATTTAGTCTGGCTTGCCAGGCTAAAACTAAGGAAGATTCATTGTGAAGCCTTCAAAGCAAAACATTTGGCATCACAATCAATTAATATTACATTACTCATTTATTTTCTCATATTATTTATTCTATAATAAGTAGACACAAATTCTTAATTATAAACATATTCTAATTTCTTCAATTCTAAAGAATGCAATTAAAGTGGCTGGATATAAATCCAAAACAAGTGTTTATTTAAGTTTTGAAAAAGATGAAGAAAAGCATAACCATCAAACAAACATGTGCAGCTTAATTATGTGGTTTTTTTAAATATGGAATTGCACCATTTTAACAACAAATAATTCTAAATAAATTCTGCAGTTTTTTCCCCAAGAATTCCTCCAGAAAGCCATGCCTTAAAAGGAAATTTAAAGTATTACAAGCATGTCAATGAACACAAAAGGCTTTAGTTATTTAGCTATATACACACAAGGTTACACAAGGTTTTGTAGTCAGTGCAACTTGGCTTAACAAGTTGGAAAAAAGGTAAGGTGCTGCTGGCTCCAATGAACACATACTGTACAATATATAAAAACTGAAAATATGCTTAATTTACACCAAGTCAGAGAGAACTTGAGGCTACTGAAATATTCCAAGCATGGCAATGTTAAACTGCCATTGGTAAAACAAAAACATGGCAATGTTAAACTGCCATTGGTAAAACACACACACACACACACACACACACACACACACACACACACACACACACAAACAACTTTTGCCTAGTAAATTCAAATATCAGATATCACTGTTCCAGGGTGGAAGAGAACGCAAGGGTAGCAAAAAAGAGCACTGACTACATCACAGCCAGCTAGCCAAGTTTTCCGGTGGTACCAGTTCTTGTTAAAACCTCTTGAGTCGGTCTTCTCCCCCTTCGTAGACACTTGCTTGATGTTTAAATTCGGTCTAGGAGGTCCTAGCTGTTTGATTGCCGTTTTCTCCTCATTGGTACGACGACTAAAGGGAACTTCTTTCAGAGACACTATCGTATTGTTGCACTCAACACTCGCCACCATCTTCATAGAATGTTAACACATTTCCTGTGCAAGTTGCGTTTTCCAGCCCAAAATTATGTTCAAAACCCACCAAAATGCACTTAAAACCGTCCAATCTGGCAACACTTGCGCGGCGCAACAGGCGTATGACGTAAGCACGCTGCTTGTGTGAGCACATAAAACCTAATAGAAAATGCATTGGGAGCATGATTTTCGAAAAAAAAACGTACATACCATTACTGTCAATGGGAGATTTTGGGGCAAATCTGAACCTGATAGAAATCGCCCCAAAAGGGCGTGGCTACACCAGGCGCGACCTTAGCCTGATTGGACAATGACATTACTGTTGCCGTGGTAGTAGGAGTAGATAAAAAAAAAATCTCCCTCCCTGTTTGGGAGTGCGTCGCCCAAATCGCCCCTATTAACGAGCCGCCAGTGCTGGGTTCTCTTTATCTACTTTTAGGACTTGTGTAAAGATCTGATGATGTTTTAGGTCATATTTATGCAGAAATATAGAAAATTCTAAAGGGTTCACAAACTTTCAAGCACCACTGTATATCACCAACGACTGCTCCATGAGGGAAGAACTGACATCCCGTATCCAAGCTACATCATGTGCATTTGTACGACTGCGAAAAAGAGTATTTGATTCACACGATCTCACTGTTGCGACTGAAGTTAGTGTATACAATCAGTGTCTAATGCCTCTCTTGATGTACGGTAGTGAAACATGGAATCTGTACCAGCACAAAGTCAGGCAGCTCCATACAATTCAGCAAATTATCTGTCTTATTGTGGGGATCAAATGGGATCAGTTTGTAAGAAACGAAGAGGTTTTAAAGTGTGCGAGTGCTGAAGACATAGAACTGAAGCTCGTAAGAAGCCGTCTGCGTTGGCTTGGACATGTCTGCCGCATGAACGACTGTATGCCCCCAAAAGAATTTCTCTTTTGTGAACTGGCGCATGGGTCTCACCCAGTGGGCAGACCTAAGCTGCGTTTTAAGGACACCTGTAAAAACGTCCTGAAGTGTGGCCACTTACTTGACACATAGCAATCTACTGTCAATAATAGACAAGAGTGGCGCAGATTAACCAGTGGCATCTGTGATAACCTTGACCAGAGAAGGAACAAGGTATATGAAAAGCTAAGGGAGAAGAGAACGAACAGAGAACTGTGTAACACTCACTAGCAGGTTGCAGGCATACATTAACAGTTTGAATATCGACATAAGACAAAGACAATGGCTTTGGAATGGCATGGGACATAGAATGGTTTGAAGTAACAACGCAGGCATTGCTGCATCTAATAATTCTATTAGCATGACTACAATGTGACTTTCCCAGTGTGTACCTTGCCTCTCACCTGAAGTCAGCTGGGATTGGCTCCAGCTTCCCCCACAATGCTGACAGATAAATGGTAGCAACAAATATGGATGGATAACCATGTTAACAGTGTTAGCACAGAAACTAGAATTAAATTTGCTGTTTTCTATCATTTAAAGCAGTATATTTTAAGCATATTTACTTTAAATATGAAATAGGAGAATTAAAATTGTGCTTAAAATGCAGTAAATTTGTAGAGTTTATAGAAATGTGATATGTTATTGAGACTGCTCCTTTTGGATCTACTGGTGTGGTGTTCTCCCCCCCCCCCCCCTTTTTTTTTAGTGAATACTTAAAAGTTACTGTAAAGACTAGATGAATAATTCAAAAGCAGAACATATTTTTCTGTTCTGGTTCTCACTGGAGTGTGTGTGTGTGTGTGTGTGCGGGGTCTTGCAGACATCAGTCCAGAGACTCACGTGTTGTTGGAGCACGTGCTGTGTGGACAAGAGCTTCATGGATTCGCCACCTCAACCACTGACCACATCGCTACATTCCTCATATTCACCTTTATTTTTCTAACACATCTACTGCTATAAGGAACACACACACACACACACACACACACACACACACACACACACACACACACACACACACACACAAAATTCCAATTTCATACACCAGATAAAATATAAGCAGGTAAAATGTCTAATATTGATTTCAAGTGTGGCATTTGCATTCTGTTCCTGTTAACTCTCAATATGAAGTCCAAAGAGTTGTCACTGCCAGTGACGCAAACCATCATTAGGCTGAAAAATCAGGACAAACCCATCAGAGAGACAGCAAAAACATTAGGTGCGGACAAATCAAGTACTTGGCATATTATTAAAAAGAAAGAAAGCACTTGTGAGCTCAAGAAAGCCAAAAGTCCCAGAAGAACACAGAAAACAAGCATGGTAGATGACAGAAGGATTCTTTCCCTGGTGAAAAAAAAACCCTTCAGAACAGTGGGCTAAATCAGGAACACCCTCCAGGAGGTAAGCATATCTTTCAAAGTCAACAATTAAAAGACGACATCATCAGAGTAAATACAGAGGGTTTACCACATGATATAAACCATTGGTAAGCCTCAAAAACAGGAAGACAACACCCATCCATCTATTATCCATAACTGCTTATCCTGTGCAGGTTTGTGGGCAAGCTGGAGCCTAGCCTAGCTGACTATGGGTGAGAGGCGGGGTACACCCTGGACAAGTCGCCAAATCATTGCAGGGCTGACACATAGAGACAAACAACCACTCACATTCACACCTACGGTCAATTTAGAGCCACCAATTAACCTAACCTGCATGTCTTTGGACTGTGGGGGAAACCAGAGCACCCGGAGTAAACCCATGGAGACACGGGGAGAACATGCAAACTCCACAGAGAAAGGCCGCCATCGGCTGCTGGGCTCGAACCCAGAACTTTCTTGCTGTGAGGTGACAGTGCTAACCAATACCACTGTGCCGCCAGGAAGACAACAGAGTTTGCCAAAGACATACAAGTATACAAGTATGTACAGTTCTGGAGCAAGATCCTATGGACAGATGAGACAAAGGTCTACATGTTCCAGAACAATGGGAAGAGAATGGAGAAAGTAAGGAAGTGCTCATGATCAAAACATACAGCCTAATTTCAAGATTCAAAGATTTTTATTGTCAATTCACTATATGTCCAGGACATATAGGAGAATCGAAATGCCGTTTCTCTCTCATCTTACTTGTAAAATCAGATAAAATATTTGTATTAAAAAAAATTAATAATATAATATATATATATACACACACGGTGGTGCTTGAAAGTTTGTGAACCCTTTAGAGTTTTCTATATTTCTGCATAAATATGACCGAAAACAACATCAGATTTTCACACAAGTCCTAAAAGTAGATAACGAGAACCCAGTTAAACAAATGAGACAAAAATATTATACTTGGTCATTTATTTATTGAGAAAAATGATCCAATATTACATATCTGTGAGTGGCAAAAGTATGTGAACCTTTGCTTTCAGTATCTGGTGTGACCCCCTTGTGCAGCAATAACTGCAACTAAACATTTCCAGTAACTGTTGATCAGTCCTGCACACCGGCTTGGAGGAATTTGAGCTCATTCCTCCGTACAGAACAG
This sequence comes from Neoarius graeffei, assembly GCF_027579695.1. Taxonomy (NCBI): domain Eukaryota; kingdom Metazoa; phylum Chordata; class Actinopteri; order Siluriformes; family Ariidae; genus Neoarius; species Neoarius graeffei. Next base: position 22,919,692 of record NC_083580.1, on the reverse strand, counting down.
CTTCAACTCTGTAATGTTGGTGGGTTTTCTCACATGAACTGCTCGCTTCAGGTCCTTCCACAGCATTTCGATTGGATTAAGGTCAGGACTTTGACTTGGCCATTCCAAAACATTAACTTTATTCTTCTTTAACCATTCTTTGGTAGAACGACTTGTGTGCTTAGGGTCGTTGTCTTGCTGCATGACCCACCTTCTCTTAAGATTCAGTTCATGGACAGATGTCCTGACATTTTCCTTTAGAATTTGCTGGTATAATTCAGAATTCATTGTTCCATTGATGATGGCAAGCCGTCCTGGCCCAGATGCAGCAAAACAGGCCCAAACCATGATACTACCACCACCATGTTTCACAGATGGGATAAGGTTCTTATGCTGGAATGCAGTGTTTTCCTTTCTCCAAACATAACGCTTCTCATTTAAACCAAAAAGTTCTATTTTGGTCTCATCCGTCCACAAAACATTTTTCCAATAGCCTTCTGGCTTGTCCACGTGATCTTTAGCAAACTGCAGACGAGCAGCAATGTTCTTTTTGGAGAGCAGTGGCTTTCTCCTTGCAACCCTGCCATGCACACCATTGTTGTTCAGTGTTCTCCTGATGGTGGACTCATGAACATTAACATGAGCCAATGTGAGAGAGGCCTTCAGTTGCTTAGAAGTTTCCCTGGGGTCCTTTGTGACCTCGCTGTCTATTACATGCCTTGTTCTTGGAGTTATATTTGTTGGTCAACCACTCCTGGGGAGGGTAACAATGGTCTTGAATTTCCTCCATTTGTCCACAATCTGTCTGACTGTGGATTGGTGGAGTCCAAACTCTTTAGAGATGGTTTTGTAACCTTTTCCAGCCTGATGAGCATCAACAACGCTTTTTCTGAGGTCCTCAGAAATCTCCTTTGTTCGTGCCATCATACACTTCCACAAACATGTGTTGTGAAGATCAGACTTTGATAGATCCCTGTTCTTTAAATAAAACAGGGTGCCCACTCACACCTGATTGTCATCCCATTGATTGAAAACACCTGACTCTAATTTCACCTTCAAATTAACTGCTAATCCTAGAGGTTCACATACTTTTGCCACTCACAGATATGTAATATTGGATCATTTTCCTCAATAAATAAATGACCAAGTATAATATTTTTTATCTCATTTGTTTAACTGGGTTCTCTTTATCTACTTTTAGGACTTGTGTGAAAATCTGATGATGTTTTAGATCATCTTTATGCAGAAATATAGAAAATTCTAAAGGGTTCACAAACTTTCTAGCACCACTGTATATAGATAGATAGATAGATAGATAGATAGATAGATAGATAGATAGATAGATAGATAGGTAAAAATACACTCTAAAATCAGTGTAGTGATTTTAGATACTGCTAAATAGCAGTAGTGCAAATACAGTACAATAACCGTAACGGAGAAGGTGCTTAGAAGAGTAGCTGATGAGATGTATATGAACAGTAGTGCAAATGACCAGTAGCAGCAGATACAACAATAATGCAAATGATTGTGGTGTGATGTGGAAACGGATGAGATAGAGTTCTTGTGTAAATGAATGTGTTACAGACTAGGGGCAGGGGGTACAGTAGGTAGTGGACAGAGTTCAGCATCCTGACAACCTTTATCGCCATAGGCATGTATGGCATCCAACGGAACTAATTCCCTTGTAAAAATGTATTACAAACAAAAAACACAAACAGTGTGTCTGCATAAATATTCACCCCCATTGCTGTGAAAGTCCTAAATTAGTTTTGCTCCAACCAGCTACCATAAAATGTCACATGATTAGTTCAGTGGAGTTTACCTATGTGCAATTAAAGTGTCACATGATCTCAGTATATATACAGTACCTTCCTGGAAAGCCCAGAGAAGACCAAGGAGTTATGAAAACAAATTCAGGAAAAAATTATTGAAATGTATGTACAGCGCCCTCCACAATTATTGGCACCCTGGTTAAGATGTGTTAAAAGCCTTAAAATAAATTCAATTTTTATTGTAGAAGCATAATCTCACACTGAAAATTGTAGAAAAATGTAACTCTTAACTCAAGTGAATTAAAAAATAAAATCCCTGACTAAGAAATAATTATTTTTCATAAAATCACCTGTTCCACAATTATTGGCACCCATAACAATTCCTAGAAGATAAATGTAATTGAAGCATTTCTGTCATTTCTACTGTAGTTTATAAAGTTGATCAGAGTATTTAGGAACCTTTAATTAGTAATTCATCACATCCTGTTTCTCTGGGGTATAAATATGATGTGACACAGAGGCCTAGTTCTCTTATCCACTCTTCAACATGGGAAAGACAAGAGAACACACCATTCAAGTAAGGCAGATGTGTGTCGACCTTCATAAGTCAGGCAATGGCTACAAGAAAATAGCCACTCGCATACACCTGCCCATATCTACAGTCAGAGGAATCATCAAGAAGTTTAAAACAACTGGAACAGTAGCAAACAAGCCTGGACGAGGATACAAGTTTATCTTGCCACCATGCACAATGAGGAGGATGGTAAGAGAAGTAAAAAGTTCTCCAAAGCTCACTGTTAGAGAATTGCATCAAAGAGTAGCATCTTGGGGTCACAAAGTCTTCATAACAACCATCAGGTGCTATCTACATGCTAACAAGCTGTTTGGGAGGCATGCACAGAAAAAGCCTTTTCTCACTTACAAGCATAAATGTAAACGTTTGGAGTTTGCTAAGTTGTACTGGGACTTCAACTGGGACCATGTGCTTTGGTCAGATGAGACCAAGATAGAGCTTTTTGGCAACAAACACTCTAATACATCACAAAAGATGAGTATGCAGAAAAGCACCATGTCCACTGTGAAGTATGGGGGAGGATTGGTGATGCTGTGGCCCTGTTTCTCTTCCAAAGGCGCCGGGAACCTTGTTAGGGTGCATGGCATCATGAACTCTTTGAAATACTGTACCAGGACATTTGAAATCAAAATTTGGTGGCCTCTGCCTGAAAGTTGAAGATGGGTCATCACTGGGTCTTTCAGCAAGATAACGACCCTAAACATGTGGCCAAATCTACACAAAAATGGTTCACCAGACACAAAATCAAGCTCCTCCCATGGCCATCTCAGTCCCCAGACCTCAACACAGTTGAAAACCTGTGGGGTGAGCTGAAGAGGAGAGTGCATAGGAGAGGACCCAGGACTCTGGATGATTTAGAGAGATTGTGCAAAGAGGAATGGTCGAATATCCCTCTCTCTGTATTCTCCCATCTTGTGAAATGTTATAGGAGAATATTAAGTGCTGTCTTGTTGACAAAAGGGAGTTGTACAAAGTATTAACATCAGGGGTGCCAATAATTGTGGCACACATGATTTCATGTAAAAGAATGTGGGATTCTTAATGTGGGATTTTTTTTCCCACTGAATAAATGCACTTGAATTAAAGGTTGGATTTTTCTCTTTTTTTTGCATTGTTGTCCTATATTATTTAAAAAAATGAATTTATTAGAAGCCTAAGAACATATCTTAACGAGGGGTGCCAATAATTGTGGAGGGCAATGTATATGGGTTTGGATTAATACATGTCAAGTTATACGGTTTCCCCGTTTTTTGTACGGGAAAATGAAATTTTTTGGCTAATACAGCGTACACTGATTTTCATACGGGAAAATTACGTTTTGTATCAGAGATTTTTTCCGTTATTCCAAGAAAATTTTCTTAGCATCCACCATTTATTTTTTTCAAACACGCATACCCAATGAAACGGAACTATTTTCGATTTATGTGGTTTTATAGTTGCACGTGGTTTTCTCGGTCATTTAAGTCCATCGGCTCTGACTGCCCAGACTTCTGTGACGGCTGCAGAAGTTATGTTCTGCCAATTTCTCATGGAACACAACATCCCCCCGACTGTGGCAGACCATTTTTCACAGCTAGCGAAAAAAAAAAGTTTCTCGATTCAAAGACTGCACAGGTAAGCATTTATTTATCTATTTATCTATTTATTTATTTATAAGTTTTTGCTGGGTGGCATGGTGGTGTAGTGGTTAGCGCTGTCACCTCACAGCAAGAAGGTCTGGGTTCAAGCCCCGTGGCCGGCGAGGGCCTTTCTGTGCGGAGTTTGCATGTTGTCCACGTGGGTTTCCTCCGGGTGCTCCGGTTTCCCCCACAGTCCAAAGACATGCAGGTTAGGTTAACTGGTGACTCTAAATTGACCGTAGGTGTGAATGTGAGTGTGAATGGTTGTCTGTGTCTATGTGTCAGCCCTGTGATGACCTGGCGACTTGTCCAGGGTGTACCCCGCCTTTCGCCCGTAGTCAGCTGGGATAGGCTCCAGCTTGCCTGCGACCCTGTAGAACAGGATAAAGCGGCTACAGATAATGAGATGAAATGAAGTTTTTGCTGTTTGCATGTAGGAAAGCTTCCTCCATTATCATGATAATTTAGGGAGGCGATACCGGGAGTCGCCGTTTATACAACGAGAACTGTAGTTACCCGGTGATTTCTGTTTTTGCTTCCCTAAACATTTTAATTGCTGATAGACATTATATGTAGACACAGATGACCAACACCCGTTACTACCATCAGTCGTCAGTAAACTGGAAAAGTATTGAATGAAGAGTAATAGTGGTAACGACCACTGGTAACCTGTCTCTAAAATGTGTAGTAGGGGATGGAAGCAATTTAACACTATCTACATGTTTGCCATGCTCTGATTTTCTTTTATTGACCAGGAAAATAATAAATGTCTATTGGGGAAAGGTGTTCGATGTAAAAACTGCTCTGGGTGTTGCCAGGTTTCCAATGCTGAAACAACTTTTTACTGCTTTGCTGTGCCTCCCACAGAGCAATGCAGATAGTGAGAGGGCTTTTTCATTGGTTAGGAAAATTCATACTGAGGACAGAAAAAACATGGCTGCAGACACATGAACTGCATATCTGCAAATTAAAATGAACTGTGATGAGGAGCTACAACTGCTCCCCAAGCAGTGATATTATAGCTAGTGCCGAATCTGCAACATCTTTGTACAACAAAGAACACTCCAAAAAGGAATAAGATTTCAATTCTTGTTATAAATTACTGGGAAGATTTTCAATTTAACTTCATAATTTATTCATATTTCACTTATCCTTGTTTACATAATATACTTGATGTGGTTCAGTCATTTTTAGTTGACTCTAACACTGCTTGTGGTGTCAACACTTTTTTTCTCAAATGGAACTTTTACTAACCTTCATTTACTGTTTGACATGATTATATATAATTTATTACATGTAACCTACTATTTTAATTAACATACCTACTTAGTACTGCTGTTGTATTTCAAGTAATTTTCTTTGGTGGAGTGTAATATTGTAGGTGATGTCAACACTTGTCAAATAGAACTTTGTGTAATTTTTATGAACTATTTAATATTAATACATTTTATTTGCAAAATTTACATCAATAATTCTGGTATTACTGATACAATGTATATTAAATAATTAAGTTTATAGTTCAGTCATTCTCTTTAGTAGATAATTGTTTACTTGACTGTTCATATAGTCCTTTTTAATTCAGTTGTTTTCTCTGGGATCTAAAATTTCTTTTTATTCAGTACATGTTTATTTGATCCCTTTAACTTGATGCAGTGTGATAAATATGCCTATTACAATAGGAGTGTATAATGTGGAATAAAACAATCGGTGCTTTGGATTATATATTGGAATTTTTTTCTCGTGTATAAGGGCTCATGGGTGTATGTAAGGGAAAAGTACAGATTTTGTAAAGGCATGGGTAACTAAAGGTTGACATGTATGAAAGTAAATTTGAAACATCCCAACAGAGCACCGTTAAAGGTAGACTGACTTTCAGATTTTCCAAGCTTAGGTCATGAAAAGAATTTTCCCTGACACCCAATTATTTTTGTTTAGTGGACCAAAAGCTACTGAATTCGAATCACAGACTTCCAATTTTATTATTTTAAAAAAAATAGAACAATTAATGAATTTAGGGCCACATGGTCCTAAATTCTCCACTGTTTTTTCTTGCCTCACCGTGACCCAATTCAAGACACTACGTCATGCCTCATGTGGTGGGCTTTCCCCGTTCACACAAGGCATTGTGGGATACAAATTTGAAATAGGAGAGAACAATGGTGGGTGTGAGTGTGCGAATGAAACGTGAAAGACCGACTACAGTAACAGAAAGCAAGCAGAAAAAATGTTATGTTGCGAAGGAAAGGAAACGCAGGACCAAACTAATAAATATCGGCGGTCAGTGAGCACCTCGGTGTGATCAGCTGTTCATTTCGTGACAGAATGATGTAACTGTAAGTGCACGGTCAAGGTGAACCTGTAGATGACAGTAATGCAACACTGGATGCCAGCTGCCGTTAAACCCTAAAGATGAAGAAGACGACGACTAAGGTAAACCTGCGCATGTGCACACAGTCTTCCTCTGTCTGCTTGACTGCGTGAAGCGAGTGATTTCATGCACATTATTTGCTCAGGAATCCCCTCAAATTAAATAACTTCCCAGCCACAGAATGGCCTGGTTTTTTTAAAAAGATATTACAGAAATAAACATATCACAATGACCAAATTTCAGAAGGTACTAAATTTCACCAATTTTATGAAATTGAAAGGCTGTCTACTTTTAAATCCTTATGAAATCATTATTAAAAAATGCATAATCCATGGAAAAATGCTAAGAATGTGGTTCAATCATGACTCTACCAAAAGTCAATAACTGGTTAAAAGATGGGATTAGTCAAGGAAACGACCAAGAGGCCAAAGGTAATACTCAATATGATGCTAACACCACCATGCTTCCATAAAACCCAGTTTTGTGGAGTATCCAGGCTATAATTGTCTTGTGAATAGTTGAGTTGTGGATTTCTCAATCTCCTTCAGAATTACCCCTGGCCTCCTGGTTGCTTCTCTGACTAATGCCCTCTTCACTCTGCTGACCCACGACTGCACACCAACATCCAGCTCCAATCTCTTCATTAAGTTTGCGGATGACATGACTGTGGTGGGTCTCATCAACAATGGCGATGAGACAATCTACAGGAGTGAGGTGAGCCGCTTGGCCATGTGGTGCAAGGACAACAATCTCCGCCTGAACGTGGAGAAGACGAAGGAGATTGTTGTGGACTTCAGGAGAGCGCACACCCAGCATGCTCCACTATCTATCGACGGTGCTGCAGTGGAGAGGGTGAGCAGCACCAAGTTTCTGGGTATGCACATCTCTGAAGACCTGTCCTGGAGCAACAACACTGCATCACTGGCCAAAAAAGCCCAACGGCATCTGTACTTCCTCCGGAAACTAAGGAGAGCAAGAGTCCCGGCCCCCATCATGCACACATTCTACAGAGGCACCATCGAGAACATCCTGACCAGCTGCATCACCGTGTGGTACGGCGCCTGCACCATGTCCTGCTGCAAGACTCTGCAGCGCATCATGAGAGCAGCTGAGAGGATCATTGGTGTCTCTCTCCCCTCTCTAATGGATATCTATAACTCCCGCCTCACCCGCAAAGCCATCAGGATTGCAGGTGACCCCACCCACCCATCTCACAGCCTCTTCAGTCTGCTGCCATTGGGGAGGAGACTGCGGAGTCTCCGGGCCAAAACCAGCAGGCTCAAGAACAGTTTCTTTCACCAGGCGGTCAGGAGGCTCAACTCCCTCCCTGTTCTGCCCCTTCTCCCCCCTCTGGCTCCTGCCACAGATTCTGCTCGCACACCCCCCTGCCCCCCTTCACCATCTGACATGTCACCCTCACAGTTCCCCCCCAACACACACACACACACACACACACACACACACACACACACACACACACACACACACACACACACACACACTCACTCTCAACGTTCATTAACACACTGAACTCAGGGACTGCACATTTCACTTTACCTTGCTCATTTGCACTATTCCGCACTACCTCACCTTAACAGGCATTAGTTTATTGTTTATACTGATTATTTCATGTTTACCTGCTATCCCTCAAGTGCCCTTGACTGTTTATTTGCACCAATTTACATGTGTGTGTGTTTAGTCTATGTCTAGTTCTTATCTAGAGTGTTTATACTGTTTATATCGTTTGTTTGAGTGTTTAGTCTATGGTGGGGTTTACATTAGACCATATCAGCGGATCATCAGATTAACGTTTTTAAAACGATTAGCGTGCACACAGCAACACCAATACACGATTCGCGTGCACACAGCAACACCAATACACAGATACGCTCGGCTCTGCAGGCATCCTGCGCTCCAAATCACTCCGCCCTGAACAGCGAGTGCCCTCTGGAGGGTGCGCACTCCGGCCCTGCACAGCTCAGAGAGCGTGCGAGTATAGCGCACGAGCAGTGATTCGGGACTGAGCCGCTGTGTGTGTGATCCCAGCGCATATCACTTACCACTTGCAAGTGGAAGGATGGCAAGTCTAAAGACAATCATAACTACACAATGGGCAGTATTTGCATCAGTATTTGCAGTATTTTCATACTTTTATACTCTTTAATGAAAGGTGATACAAGGCGGAAGTCCGCGCCGTTTTTCAGCAGTCGCGTCACATGACCAACGCCAGCGAATCAGGAAGGTGGATGTCACAGTGACGTTGTCCAATGACGACGCCAGCTAGAGCTCAGCACAGCGTATCCGCGTATTCTCAATGTTTACACAGCACTGGATCAGACACGATCTGGATTGAATACGTGGACCCTGGCGGATTCCCGTTTCCCGGCGTTTCCAGGCGTTTTAATGTAAACGGACAGTGCATCCGCGAAGAAAACGAGACAGATACAGTCTAATGTAAACTTGGCCTATGTCTAGTTCTTATGTTAGTTAAAAGTTAAAGTCCTTCCCACGCCTCAGTACCTGGTATTCCTAGGCAGTCTCCCACTCAAGTACTAACCAGGCCCAACTCTGATGGTGGCGCATCGGGCGGCGCCGATCTCCGTTTCCGTAGCCCTCGGCCTCTCGCCTATTACATAGCTAGGGTTACAGTGGGGGGCTAGTCCTCTGGTAACCACGAGAGTTTAACTAACCATGCACACCTGTATTGCAGCGTGCCTTGCCAGATGGTAGTGGGTACCATTTTTTATGATGGTCTTTGGTATGACCCGACCGTGAACTAGTTCTTATGTAGAATGTTTATACTGTTTATATTGTTTGAGTGTTTAGTCTATGTCTAGTTCTTATCTAGAGTGTTTATTCTGTTTGTTTTTTCAATTATTCTATTTTTATTTATTGCATTGCATGTTTGCACCGTGGGTCAGAGAGGACTGAAATTTCATCTGTGCTGTATGTTGAGCATGTATAGCATATTTGACAATAAAGTTGACTTGACTTGACTTTACCCAGTAGCATTACAAAATGTAGTACAAAATTACAAAACGGTTCTGACATTGTCTCTGGTTCAGGAGCGGCTTGATATTAGGAATGCGACAGCTGTTGTCCCTTTCCTGAAGACATCTGTGCGTGGGTGGCTCTTGATGCACTGACACCAGCCTCAGTCCACTCCCTGTGAAGCTCTCTCAAGTTCCTGAATTGACTTTTCTTGACAATCCCATCAAGGCCGCAGTCATCCCTGTTGCTTGTGCACCTTTTCCAGGCAGCCTTTTCAGCAATGACCTTCTGTGGCTTACCGTCCTTGTGGAGGGTGTCGATGATCGTCTTCTGGTCCACTGTCAAGTCAGCAGTCTTCCCCATGATTGTGGTTGCATGTACTGCAGGCTTGTAGTACTCGAGTCCGACTCGTGCCCTAATTTTAAGGATTCATGACTTGACTTCGACTTGAGCACTAATGACTTGGACTTGGACTCGGACTCGTGCATTAACTGCATTCAGACTCATAAATTGGAGACGGACTCTGATTTTTTCTTTATTTTTTGTAACATGCTATAATAATTTGGCATAAGATATTTAGAGCTACATTAATTTTTATACAAATTTTGGGCAAGAGTGTCACACCTGCGTGCCTTGGCGCATGCATCAGACTCTCTGGTGTGCGTGCGCACCAAGCAGACTCTCACGTGTGCTGTAAATGACTCACACCTACGCAGGATTAAGGCGCAATCAGTGCGCCTATATAAAAACTGTGAAAACGCACTTACTTTTGCGAAGTATTGAGTTGCATTGTTGACACGTTACTGAGCCTTATTTCCTTGTTTGGTTTCCTGATCCCTGATTTCCTGTTTCCCATCTTTGATTCTGCCTAGTCCTGGCGTGGATTTAGGGGAGGGTGCACCCGGTGCCCCCCTTCCAAAAAAAAAAAATAGTTTTAGTATTGCAGATACCGAGATATGCCTGTTGTTTATCTATTTAATTAATAAAGTTAAAAAAACAAAACAAAATAAATCATTATGTGGGATTGAGCAGAAGAGTTTATGGTATAAATTTATATTTAATAACAGGTCCTATAGTTTAGTTTTTTTCGCTCGTGACATGAATGCAGTGAAAAGCAAGCTGGGTGAGTCTTGTTGGATTTTAACAGGGCGCGGGAACTTCATGCATTGACACAATAACATACTGTATTCCTGGACTGCACTGTAGACTACAGTGGTGCTTGAAAGTTTGTGAACCCTTGAGAATTTTCTATATTTCTGCATAAATATGACCTAAAACATCCTCAGATTTTCACACAAGTCCTAAAAGTAGATAAAGAGAACCCAATTAAACAAATGAGACAAAAATATTATTCTTGGCCTTTTATTTATTGAGGAAAATGATCCAATATTACATATCTGTGAGTGGCAAAAGTGTGTGAACCTTTGTTTTCAGTATCTGGTGTGACCCCCTTGTGCAGCAGTAACTGCAACTAAACGTTTCCAGTAACTGTTGATCAGTCCTGCACACCGGCTTGGAGGAATTTTAGCCCATTCCTCCATACAGAACAGCTTCAACTCTGGGATGTTGGTGGGTTTCCTCACATGAACTCCTCACTTCAGGTCCTTCCACAGCATTTCGATTGGATTAAGATCAGGACTTTGACTTGGCCATTCCAAAACATTAACTTTCTTCTTCTTTAACCATTCTTTAGTAGAACGACTTGTGTGCTTAGGGCCATTGTCTTGCTGCATGACCCACCTTCTCTTGAGATTCAGTTCATGGACAGATGTCCTGACATTTTCCTTTAGAATTCGCTGGTATAATTCAGAATTCATTGTTCCATCAATGATGGCAAGCAGTCCTGGCCCAGATGCAGCAAAACAGGCCCAAACCATGATACTATCACCGCTATGTTTCACTGAAGGGATAAGGTTCTTATGCTGGAATGCAGTGTTTTCCTTTCTCCAAACATAACGCTTCTCATTTAACTCATTCCCTACGGCAAGCCGCTGACAGCGGCTCGGCAAATTTTCCCATTCCCTATGGAAAGCCGGTACTATCGGCTTTGGTGACGTCATACGGAATTCCCTCGGAAACTCCCATAATAAAGCAGTACATGTGAATTTGACCAATCAGAGCCATAGAGGACTGCGCATAGACCACATTTGGATATTATAATTAGCGGGAAACCCCAGAATAATATTATGATTGATGCTTGTGAAACCTACCTACTTCAGAATTATACAAAAATAATTCCATATTTAGAAAGGATAGGTTTCAAGGACTTGGTAAATGTCTACTTTTCTACCTCTAAAATAATTTATTATGGAGATAGAGACATTTAACTGAATGTACCTATTAAATTGGTGATTTTCACAAAAAGTATTCTGTCAAAACATGACTGAAAAAAACTGAAGTATTCCGTAAGGAATGAATTAAACCAAAAAGTTCTATTTTGGTCTCATCCATCCGCAAAACATCTTTCCAGTAGCCTTCTGGCTTGTCCACGTGATCTTTAGCAAACTGCAGATGAGCAGCAATGTTCTTTTTGGAGAGCAGTGGCTTTCTCCTTGCAACCCTGCCATGCACACCATTGTTGTTCAGTGTTCTCCTGATGGTGGACTCATGAACATTAACATTAGACAATGTGAGAGAGGCCTTCAGTTGCTTAGAAGTTACCCTGGGGTCCTTTGTGACCTCGCCGACTATTACACGCCTTGCTCTTGGAGTGATCTTTGTTGGTCGACCACTCCTGGGGAGGGTAACAATGGTCTTGAATTTCCTCCATTTGTACACAATCTGTCTGACTGTGGATTGGTGGAGTCCAAACTCTTTAGAGATGGTTTTGTAACCTTTTCCAGCCTGATGAGCATCAACAACGCTTTTTCTGAGGTCCTCAGAAATCTCCTTTGTTCGTGCCATCATACACTTCCACAAACATGTGTTGTGAAGATCAGACTTTGATAGATCCCTGTTCTTTAAATAAAACAGGGTGCCCACTCACACCTGATTGTCATTCCATTGATTGAAAACACCTGACTCTAATTTCACCTTCAAATTAACTGCTAATCCAAGAGGTTCACCTACTTTTGCACCTCATAGATATGTAATATTAGATAATTTTCCTCAATAAATAAATGACCAAGTATAATATTTTTGTCTCATGTGTTTAACTGGGTTCTCTGTATCTACTTTTAGGACTTGTGTGAAAATCTGATGATGTTTTAGGTCATATTTATGCAGAAATATAGAAAATTCTAAAGGGTTCACAAACTTTCACCACTATACATGTAAAGGGTGTGCGCCATTCTTTTATGTTCATGGTATCGTTAACACACATGTTCACAAGCCAAAATGATGACACTGCAGCAAACTTACTGTGTGCATACACATGTCGTCTGTCCGGCTACTACTCGTATTCATTAATAGGGTATCCCTGTACTCACTATACCCTCTGTATGTACATGGTACACGTGCTGTTTGGGGTGAGCCTCACTTTGATTTTTATGACAGTGGCTGGATAGGTCTGTGAGAGATGTTAATTTTTGCAGCTGCTCTGAAGAAAATCTGCTTGAAATCCCCTACGTCTTGGGAACTAAGACTTATTATAGGACTTGTTCACATTTAACTCACACAATCATTATATAGTTATCTCAGTCTATTAGACTCAGGAGCTCAGACTGCAGTTATTGACTTTGTATTATAGACATGTAACTATTGCAGTCTTTGTTTATAGTTATCTCGTATTAAGCTCAATCTTAAGTGGCCATTTACATTACCTCAGCTTCCATGGGTATGTTCACTGTCTTCTATGTACACTGAATGTCCTGATCAGGAGCTCAGATTGCAGTTGCTAAAATAGTAATAATTTATTGATATAAAGTGTTTTGTGGTCAGTGTACTACACTGTAGTGTGTCATGTAGTAATGCATTATATGACAATGCAACTTTCATAAATATTACCATATATCAGTTGTAATTATGTTCTATGCACATACCTGCAACTCTGACAATATCATTTTCAGTGACTAATAAAATGGTTTTGAAAGTTCCTAGTTTTAAAAATTTTTTATATGGTCATTTTCTTTAAGAGATTAAATGAAATGAACAACATGCCTTTGACAGCTCAAAGTGCATCTAGGCATTTAAAAACTGCAGCGTTTCCGAGGGCCTCTGGCGGCCCCCAAACACCCAGCCTTATTGGGTTGATGCCCCCCCTTCCCATTTTCCTCGATCTGCCCTGCAGTCTACGATAGCCTGTTTGTGCCTCGCTTGACCTATTGCCCGTTTCACTGTTCTACAATTTTGCCTGCCGTTCTGGATTGTTTACTGTCTTCACTTGTATTAATAAACACACCTTCTGCACTTACATCTGTCTCCCAACCATCTCCGACAGAATACTTCACACTCCCTGACAAAGAGAAGCACATTCACCTGTTCATGCATCATGTTCAGGAACAAACTAATGTTAATGGCACTAAAACAGCCACCGTCAAATGGTGTGGTTGGAGTCTTGTTCTTGGACTCGATTTGAAAATTTTTTTTAATGACTTGGACTTGAACACTCGGACTCGAGGTTTAGTGACTCAACTACAACACTGGTGTACTGAACTAGACCAAGATACACACTGTATTTATACTGTTTTACTCAAACTCGAATTGAAATATTCTAATATTTTGAGACACTGGATTTCTGATTTTCATGAGCTATAAGCCATAATCATCAAAATTAAAATGAAAAAAGCCTTGAAATATTTTACTTTACATGTAATGAGAATATATATGTGTGTGTGTGTGTGTGTGTGTGTGAGAGAGAGAAAGGTTACCTTTATGAATTAAATTATTGAAAAAATGAACTTTTTCACAATAGTCCAATATTTTGAGATGCACTAGACATTGCTTACAATATCATATGGAACTATTATTTCTTTGTCATTGACTTGTAAAATTTGAAGCACTTTTTTTTTCTGGGATAGGCAATTTACATTTAATGCAAACTGCTTATAGAAATGTGTCTTTACTGAAATATATTATACAGTGGGGCAAGAAAGTATTTAGTCAGTCACCAAGCTCCTCATCTTCTCTGCATCTTCGTTCCTTGGAGAGGAGCTTCTTTCACCACAAAATTCTTGAGGGAACTGAAGCGATAGTCCATGTGCACTGAGGTATTTATCCATCAAACAATTGTCTGTGCACTAGAAGTCCCAGACAGGGGCCATTTGGCCTTTTTACCTAGAAAACCCACAAGAGGGCCAATTGGCCCCAAGTCCTCCCTGTAGACATTCATTTTGTTATGGAAATGTGGCTGTTAGTTACCTTACAGCTTAGAAATGAAATCTTACAATGCCTGTTGAATGTTGAATCTCTGCATCTTCGTTCCTTGGAGAGGAGCTTCTTTCACCACAAAATTCTTGAGGGAACTGAAGCGATAGTCCATGTGCACTGAGGTATTTATCCATCAAACAATTGTCTGGTTGCAGTCACATGAGTCGTTATGGTCACATGGGACATTCACATGTTCACATTTTAGAATAGAATGTGTTTTTATTCCTCATTCTCACATTCACACAGAAGTAGCCAACATGACTTCACCACTGAAGTGTGAAGTGTGTGAAATGTGACCTCCTCACCCCACAAACTGCCACTAACAGCCTCATTACCATAACAAAATGAGTGATTAGTGTATTGGGGAAAAGCGGTCGGGCCAAATGGCCCCTATGTGGGTCTTCTAGGTAGACAGAAAAATGCTGGGACTTCTGGTGTTAAAAAGATGAGAGAGGCCTGTAATTTTCATCATAGGTATACCTCAACTATGAGAGACAAAATGAGAAAAAAAAAATCCAGAAAATCTCATTGTCTGATTTTTAAAGAATTTATTTGCAAATTATGGTGGAAAACAAGTATTTGGTCAATAACAAAAGTTCATCTCAATACTTTATTATACAGTTATGTGCAAAATAATAGCAGTCTAACATCACTAATGTGTTTAATTACTGATTTTGGCAGAAAAGATAATACAACATGGGAAAAAATAGGTGTAGCTGAGTAATGGGCAGCCAACAGAATCAACAGTCACAACATACACTCTGCTAATTGGGTGTAATTGACTCATTTAATGAAAGGGGCGTGTTCAAATTAATAGCAGCGTGTTCAAATTAATAGCAGTGTGGAGTTCAATTAGTGAGGTCATTCATTCTGTGAAGAAACAGGTGTCAATTATGGCCCTTATTTAAAGAAGGAGGGTAGCAAATGTTGTACCTGCTGGTTTTAGCCCTTGCTCAGTGAGTAAAATGGGTCGTTCCAGACATTGTACCGAAGGAGAAAGAACTTTGATCAAGAAGTTGATTGGAGAGGGGAAAACATATAAAGAAGTGCAGAAAATACTGTAATTGGGTGCTCAGCTAAAATGATCTCAAATGCTTTAAAATGGCAAACAAAACCCGAAACACGTGGTAGGAAAAGAAATACTACCATCCGCGTAGATCATAGAATAACAAGAATGGCAAAGAAGCATCCAGTGATCAGCTCCAGGGAAATCAAAGATGATCTTCAGTTACCTGTGAGTACTGCAACACTCAGAAGACGCCTATGTGAAGCCAAACTATTTGCAAGAAACCCTCGTAAAGTACCATTGCTGAAAAAAAGACGTGTTGAAAAGGTTACAGTTTGCCAAAGAACACATTGACTGGCCTAAAGAGAAGTGGCGCAACATTCTATGGACAGATGAGATCAAGATTATTCTTATTGGGTCTAAAGGCCACAGACAGTTTGTGAGACGACCCATAAACACTGAATTCAAGCCACAGTACACTGTGAAGACTGTAAAACATGGAGGTGCAAGCATAATGGTTTGGGGATGTTTCTCATACTTTGGAGTCGGGCCCATTTATCGCATACCAGGCACCATGGACCAGTTTGAATATATCAGAATACTTGAAGAGGTCATGTTGCCTTATGCTGAAGAAGAAATGCCCTTGAAATGGGTGTTTCAGCAGGACATTGACCCCAAACACACCAGCAAGCGGGCAACATCCTGTTTCCAGACCAACAAGATTGATTTTATGAAGTGGCCAGCCCGATCTCCAGACCTCAATCCGATTGAGAATTTGTGGAGAGACATAAAAAATGCTGTTTTTGATGCAAAACCCAAGAATGCAGAAGAACTGTGGAATGTAGTCCCGTCAGCTTGGGCTGGAATATCTCTTCGCAGGTGTCGGATGTTAGTTGACTCCATGCCACACAGATGTAAAGCAGTTATCAGAAATAAAGGTTATATAACTCAATATTAGTTCAGTGATTAACAGAAAAGCTCAATCTGTAAACAAATTTCAGTTCATACTGTAAACATTCGAGTTTGTAAATGAAAATGCAGACACTGCTATTTTTTTGAACAGCCTATTATTATTTTTTTCTTCATTTTCAGTTTAAAATTGATATTTTGTTTATGTTTTAATTTGGAATTGAATGTGCAGTGCTCCCAGTGCCTTTGTGTATATGGAAATAAATGCTATTATGAGGATTGAGCTTTTTCTCCGTTGTTTTAAACACACTGCTATTATTTTGCACATAAGTGTATACCCTTTGTTGGCAATGACAGAGGTCAAACGTTTTCTGTAAGTCTTCACAAGGTTTTCACACACTGTTGCTGGTATTTTGGCCCATTCCTCCATGCAGATCTCCTCTAGAGCAGTGATGTTTTGGGGCTGTCGCTGGGCAACACGGACTTTCAACTCCCTCCAAAGATTTTCTATGGGGTTGAGATCTGGAGACTGGCTAGGCCACTCCAGGACCTTGAAATGCTTCTTACGAAGCCACTCCTTCGTTGCCCAGGCGGTGTGTTTGGGATCATTGTCATGCTGAAAGACCCAGCCACGTTTCATCTTCAATGCCCTTGCTGATTGAAGGAGGTTTTCACTCAAAATCTCACGATACATGGCCCCATTCATTCTTTCCTTTACATGGATCAGTCATCCTGGTCCCTTTGCAGAAAAACAGCCCCAAAGCATGATGTTTCCACCCCCATGCTTCACAGTAGGTATGGTGTTCTTTGAATGCAACTCAGCATTCTTTCTCCTCCAAACACGACAAGTTGAGTTTTTACCAAAAAGTTCTATTTTGGTTTCATCTGACCATATAACATTCTCCCAATCCTCTTCTGGATCATCCAAATGCTCTCTAGCAAACTTCAGACGGGCCTGGACATGTACTGGCTTAAGCAGGGGGACACGTCTGGGACTGCAGGATTTGAGTCCCTGGCGGCGTAGTGTGTTACTGATGGTAGCCTTTGTTACTTTGGTCCCAGCTCTCTGCAGGTCATTCACTAGGTCCCCCCGTGTGGTTCTGGGAGTTTTGCTCACCGTTCTTGTGATCATTTTGACCCCACGGGATGAGATCTTGTGTGGAGCCCCAGATCGAGGGAGATTATCAGTGGTCTTGCATGTCTTCCCTTTTCTAATAATTGCTCCCACAGTTGATTTCTTCACACCAAGCTGCTTACCTATTGCAGATTCAGTCTTCCCAGCCTGGTGCAGGTCTACAATTTTGTTTCTGGTGTCCTTTGACAGCTCTTTGGTCTTGGCCATAGAGTGTGACTGTTTGAGGTTATGGACAGGTGTCTTTTTATACTGATAACGAGTTCAAACAGGTGCCATTAATACAGGTAACGAGTGGAGGACAGAGGAGCCTCTTAAAGGCAAGGCAAGTTTATTTGTATAGCGCATTTCATACACACAG
Source organism: Neoarius graeffei (assembly GCF_027579695.1). Taxonomy (NCBI): domain Eukaryota; kingdom Metazoa; phylum Chordata; class Actinopteri; order Siluriformes; family Ariidae; genus Neoarius; species Neoarius graeffei. Next base: position 22,901,674 of record NC_083580.1, on the reverse strand, counting down.
GCAATTCAATGTGCTTCACAAAAAATAAAAGCACAAGAACAGTAACAAAGAATTAAAGTAAAAGTGAAATCATTAAAATCCAAAATTAAAAAGAAATTAAAATAAAGAATTAAAGTAAAATCATTAAAATCAAAATTAAAAGAAATTATGTTAAAGGAAATTAATTACACTTTAGGTAAAAATTAATCAAGTGAAAGCATCTGAAAACAGCTTTGTCTTGAGCCTGGATTTAAAACTAACAACAGTAGGAGCATTTTTGGTATCATCTGGAAGTTGGTTCCAAAGCTTAGCAGCATAGCAACTAAAGGCTGCTTCACCACACTTCGTTTTGACAGCTGGTATTACTAGCAAGTTTTTCTCTTGTGATCTTAGAGACCTAGTTGGTGCATATAATTGAAACATATCCAGTAGGTACTGTAGCTGGGTCCCATCCCATTTAATGTTTTAAATAGAAGAAGTAATGCCTTAAAGTCAATTCTATAGCTCACTGGGAGCCAGTGCAGAGACCTTAGGATTGGAATGATATGGACTACTCTTTTTGTTCTTGTAAGAACCCTTGCTGCTGCATTTTGGATTAGTTGAAGCTCTTTGATGGTCTTTTTTGGAAGACCTGTGAAAAGGCTATTGCAGTAATCAACCCTACTGGAGATGAAGTTGTTGTTACAGGTCTGTGAGAGCCAGAAATCTTGCTTGTTTGTAGGTGACCAAATACTTATTTTACCGAGGAATTTACCAATTAATTCATTAAAAATTCTCATCTCTCATCTCATTATCTCTAGCCGCTTTATCCTTCTACAGGGTCGCAGGCAAGCTGGAGCCTATCCCAGCTGACTACGGGCGAAAGGCGGGGTACACCCTGGACAAGTCGCCAGGTCATCACAGGGCTGACACATAGACACAGACAACCATTCACACTCACATTCACACCTACGGTCAATTTAGAGTCACCAGTTAACCTAACCTGCATGTCTTTGGACTGTGGGGGAAACCGGAGCACCCGGAGGAAACCCACGCGGACACGGGGAGAACATGCAAACTCCACACAGAAAGGCCCTCGCCGGCCCCGGGGCTCGAACCCAGGACCTTCTTGCTGTGAGGCGACAGCGCTAACCACTACACCACCGTGCCGCCCCCATTAAAAATTCTACAATGTGATTTCCTGGATTATTTCCACCCCATTCTGTCTCTCATAGTTGAAGTGTACCTATGATGAAAATTACAGGCGCCTCTCATCTTTTTAAGTGGGAGAACTTGCACAATTGGTGGCTGACTAAATACTTTTTTGCCCCACTGTACATATAACATTTTTACACTATATAATGTCACGAAAATGTCAAGATTTTGAAGTAAATGCAATTTTCATAACAGAAATCCTGTAGCTGTTATACATTACTGCATTGTTTAGGCCTGCATTTTGTGAAGCAGACTATTACTAATATTAATAACTGGAGAAATTGTTATGCTCCAACACAAGACACATGCTTATGAAAGTAATGAATCCAAAATCTATCATCATGGTGATCAAGAAAGAGTCTTTTCAGTCCTGAATCCAAAATTAACAAAGCTATGAAGTTATTTATTATGAACAATAAACAATCCAAAAAGAACTAAATTCTTATTGAACTAATGAAATCAAGCACAGCAGGAAATATAAACCTTGTATTTCCATACAAAGAAAGATCAACAATGATACAAAAATTATACCTTCAATTTAGCACAAGAGGTAAAACAAACATCAGTGTTTTGGACAAAAGTGTAACAGATGTTCACACTTGGAATCACTTGGTAAATTAACACCACTGTTAAGCAGGTGTCAGATGTGTGTTTACAGCATTACAGGAACGTGTTTGTTCATGCTAGAAAGTGAACAGATGTTGATGTCGCTCCAGGTTTGTCTCCTGTAATCATGGCATGTCCACTTTTTTTTTTTTTTTAGAAAATTCCTATAAAATTGGTAGGAGCCAAATTTTTTATCGTGTATCAAAACAAACAAACCAAAAAAACCCTACACCTTTCCAGGAGTGGATAAATCAGTAGCTTCATAGTTGCAGTCAAGTAAGCTCAATCGGAAAGCAGTCACCAACATTCTTTTTTCTTCTTGTTCAACCAGAGAAAGAAAAAACCCTATATACACACACTATTGACTTTCAAATCTTTTAGTATGTATAATTAAACTAAATGTTTCGTAGCTTTTACTAGATGGATTAATTAGCGTGCATGGATGACATCTTTTTAGTATCAGGAACATAAAACAAAGACGGTAGCCAGATTTTAATATTTCTTATGTATGATGTGAAGAGAGATCACTGCAGCTCATAGCCATATGTGGCCAACAACTTGCTAACTTTTTCTCATGGACACAATCATGATGTGTTTCCTCAGACTTTCCAAGAAAAGGATACACACGATATCTTAAAGGTGTCACGCAGTGGCGATAAAAGTCGCATTATTCTGCACCAGAATGCTTTCGAGATTCGAAATAAATTGACCGTCGATTTTTCAAAAGCTTCCCGCGGTTGTAATCGGTCCTTATTTGGTCATGCCCATCACTTGAAATTTCCCGCGTTCGCAGTGCCCCCTCTCGGTCAATGGAACAGCTGCGTGACGTCATACCAGTAACCACTCGGTGCAGTTGCAATGGCGGACACACCAGAAAATAGGAGCGATGCTGAGGAAATTAGCTTTGATTTTACCGATACAGAAGAAGAAAATGGCCCACAAGTAGAGATTTTGACAGCTGAATGTCCTGGTGGTATCCAGCCTTACAGATTTGAACCTGAGCGCTCATCTTCAGAAGAAAATGAGGACAGTTCTGACGATGACAGAAACGAAGACGAGAATGAAGACCGGCGACTTGAAGACTTGTTTTGGTTTCTCTGACTAAATCACTACTTGTGTGTATTTTTAAAGACCATTTTCACTTGAATTAGAATGCTGTGTGATTAATCTATGATTATGTGTAATACTGATAGCTGTAGGGGGTGAAAGTATAGCTAGAAAGATTGAATTCTAGCAACTTGACAGCTTGCGATCTCGCGAAATGCAGTGGGCCTTCTGATACAGTAGACCCCTTGATATTCCAGTTTTCATCATTTTCCTTTTATTGCGGTTGATTTTAACTTGATATTCAGTATATTATAGGCTGGGAGTATTGAGCTTTGTATTGTATTGTTTAGTAAACGTACAGTCATCAGTAATAAGTGATAATTATTAGTTAAAGGCAGCTCTGTGGCATAAATCTTTCAATTAATCTTCTGTCATCCATTTGCTAAAATTATGTGCCACATATGTTATCAAGACAACACTTCATGTGACAAAGAAAGATATGACAAATACATAAATGTATGAAAATAATTTTGTACAATTAATGATTGATACATAGAAACACTTAAAACATGTGTTTTTAAAATTTTTTTTTTCTATCAATACCTAGCCATGACCTTGAAATCAGATCCATTGATAACAACAGTCACAAATAGTGTTCAGTGTTCGTTGTTACAGCTAAACACAATACACCGATTAGGCATTTTGTATCACAAAATATTAATACATCATTTCATAGTGTTTTGAGTGTTCAAAACTATCCACAAACTGAATAAATCCACAAAATCCGCAATGGAAACAACTCTGGTAAACGCACGCTATAGAGAAAACATGGCGACAGGCCAGCATCACCCAAGGGAGGTTACTGGTATGATGTCACACATAAGTTGACCTAGTTAACGGCTGGCTGCCTAAATTTGGCTGTGAGCGTCAACTTTAAATGCTTGTAGCGGGAGCATCGTGACACTGAGATCGCGGGAAACCGAGGGGCTTGAATAACCCACCAAACCCGACATTTTGACACATGATATAGCCTGATTGCTGAAATTACCGCACAACGCCTTTAAATCATCTCCTCTAAGGGATTTCATAAATTCCTAACCAACTAACGGTGAGATGCACTCAAACATATTTCGCGAAGCTCATTTTGTTTAAAAACAAAAACAAAACTTTATTATATAACATTAGCTAGACTTGTTTCGGTTTCACTTGCCTAGTTGGCTAGCTAATGGGTTTATGATTTGTCCAACCCTGAATATTGTAAGATCATAATAATAAACTGCAGGAAAGGATTTGACTGTGGTTGTGTGTATTTGTTTGTACATTGAAATGCAAATAGAAATTGATGAGTACAGAATCGGGAAGATTTTGGACGTTCTGTACTGTAGAATTGGTCCATCGAGTTTCCTGGCTACAATTTACTGGATTAAATGTCAGTATTGCTGTTGCCAGTGTTCTTTGTCACAAACTTGCATAGTAACTAAAGTTGAGGGAAAACTGAAACAATGTGAGTAATGCGAGTTTTTATTCCAAAAGGAAAATGGCTGAATTGGTTCCAGTAACAATAGGATGAGTATAACTGGTGCGTGTGTTTGTCTCAATCCGTAATAGTAACTTGTTAGTGATTCAGAGTTTTTATGCCAAGAGGGAAAGAATTTCCTTTTGTACTTTTTAACTTAGTCTGCTCCTTCAGTGGTGATGGAGGCTATGGCGTTGACGTAGTAGGGCCCCTCCTTTAGGTACGTTTTCAGCTTCAAGTAATTTTGAGGGCCAAAGATTTCTTGTGTGCTAGATGAGCTCAACAGGGCACCGACCAGCTCGAATTTACAGTCCTTTGCCTCCTTCCCCTTACTAACAGAGCGCTCCACCACCCATTCAGCAAATCCAGGTGATGACATCATCAATCGCTGGCCCCAAGCCTGACATGCAATTGCCTGCGGATCAAAATATCAGAAAAGATTTTATTCAGTATATTCACTCCCAGCAGCCAAGCCAAAGACTTTAGTGCATCAAACTGAACAATACAGTGGGTTCAGAAAATATTCAGAACACTTGTTGCACACTTTAATTTGTTGTGGATTTGATTTTGAATCAAATCATGGATATAATTGCCATTTTTATAACTACCCATCAAGCTACACTTAATACTCCATGATGATGTAATGAAAACGTTTTAACAGATTTTCAAAAGTTAATAAAAAAGCTAAACCTGAAATCTCTTATTTCACAAAAGCATACTTTGAAGCCCCTTTGGCAGCAATTACAGCTACAAGTCTAATTGGATGTGTGTCTACAAGCTATGCACACCTGGATCTGGGCAGTTTATCCCATTCTTCACGACAAATCATCTTCTCAAGCTCCATCAGATTGGATGGCATATGTCTGAACGGTCATCTTCAGGTCTCTCTACAGATGCTTAATGGGGTTTAAGTCTAGGCCACTCAAGGACATTCAAAGACTTGCCCTGAAGCCACTTCAGTGTTGTTTTACCTGTATAATTAAGGTCATTGCCATGTTGAAAGGTGAACTGTTGCCCCAGTCCGAGTTTGCATGTGTTCTGCAGGAGTTTTTCTTCAAGGATGTTCTTGTATTTAGCTGCATTCATATGTCCCTCAATTGTTACCAGTCTCCCTGCCACTGAGAAGCACCCCCACAACATGATGCTGCTGCCACCACCATGTTTCAGTATAAGGATAGTAATAGCCAGGCAATGAGTAGTGCCGATTTTTCACCAGACATAGTGCTTGGTATTCTTTCCAAAGAGTTCAATTTTAATTTTCATCAGACTAGAGAATCTTCTTTCACAGGTTGAGTCCTTTATGCTCTTATATGCCTTTGACTTAACAGTGGCTTCTGTTTTGCCACTGTCATGAAGGCCTAATTTATGGAGTGCTACAGTGATGGTTGTCCATACAACAGGTTCTATCATCTCTGCACAGAACTTTTAGAATGACTGTTGGGTTCTTTCTTACCTCCCTGGCCAAGGACCTTCTTTCTTGGATGCCCAATTTGCCCAGATGGCCAACTCTAGGAAGGGTCAAGGTTCAAGATTCTTCCATTTCAAAATTACTGAGGCCACCATTGTGGTCCTGGAAAGACTCAAAGCCTTGGAAATTGTTTTATATCCTTGCCCTGATGTATGCATTGCCATAATTTGATTGCAGAGATCCAAAGACAGTTCCTCACACTTCATGCCTTGATTTTTGTCCTGACAGTAGGCACTGTTGGAGCAAACAGTTCTAGGAACTTATTGAGACGAACTACCCACTGGGGAGTTTTTCCGAAAACTACTGTACATGCCTTCAAGGGCTTTTCTTCTGTTTGCATTGCCTGTATGAACAGTGAAGTGACATAAGCCAGCTTGCTAGCGTGATACTAGTAGAAAATGCTAGTGAAGATTTTTATATTTTGCTTAGATGCTGTATTTCCTCCATTGCATATATACTCGATAAAGTTTGGACTTCTCCATCAGTCAATTTTCCCATGTTTTTTATTTTTTAACACTAATGTTAAGAGCTGTGGTTTACATGGCTAATGTTTGACACAGATTTTTAAAAATGGTGGTGCCAATGCTGTATTAGCTATTGTTCAACTAATCAACGTACATTTATGTCACTCATGGTTCCTCCTGTACTGGGAGAGTACCTACCCTGAAGTAGGAGCTAAAAAGTTCCTCAAAACTGCATTCTAAGAACTATAATCAATCATTCCCAGTGCGTTGCAGTGCAGGGACACAAAAAAGTAAGAACTATGATAAAAGTTCCTGCAGTCCAAAAGCGCCTAATGCAGTGTAAATTGTTGACCCTAATAGACCCTGGTGTGTGACTTTCCAAACTATGTCTAATTAATTCAAATGGTAACAAGTGGACTCTGAGTTCTAGGCTGTGTCCGAAATCACTCACTCATTCACTACTCCTTACTCACTATCTAGGGAATTCTATATAGTGACCTCATTGGTAAAATGAAAAAACACTTTCGGACACTACTCTGCCACACCGTTATTTATGTCATTACTGTCACACAATTAAAATGTGCCAGAGCAGTCAGCTGGTGGGTTTTCAAAATAATAAATACATGCATGTATTTTTGTGATAAATACAAATTATACTAAGCATATTTCCCACATTAATAAATACAAAGTACTTTGTGTCTGCTGCATCTTTCAGTTCTTCTAAACCAAGGCTGAATACTTTCTTCTTTGCCACTGCCTTTTATTAAATTAAATTTGAGGCTTTTGATTAATTCCTCGCTCTGCACTGGAACTTTAATTCTTGTATTTTATCTGTCTTATTTCCTCGCCCGCTAGGCAGGGCGAGGTATTGTTTTCAGTCGGGTTTCTTTGTTTTTTGTTAACGATGTTATGGGAAAACGGCTGGATCAATCTTCATGAAACTTTGAGGATAGATGGGCACTGGTCTCAAATAGAACCTCCAACATTTTGAGGGTCATCCGGTCAAGGTCACCAAAAAGGTTTTTGTTGTGGCTACTGCCTCATGTAGAGGCGCTAGCCACTATGTCATCATGCTGTAAGAATGTAACGATCGCGCACTGTGCATGCACATACACGTGTTCCGATTAAAATGGCCGGTGAGTGTATACAATTTGGTTCACCATTCGAAATCAATGGACTAGACTAAAGAAATTGCTTTCAGACATGATTATGCTTATTACAGAGGGAAAGTGAGTTCCACTGAGCTCTAGCTAGCGCCGGGCCATTTCTGGGAAATAAGAGCTTCGTCATGGCGACAACGTGCTGTCAGCCTCGGTTCAGAAGTTTCTGTTTCGAAAACTGTAAGAGGTAAGAGTGGAATAAAATAAAGTACAGACACTTGATATATTTTTCTTCTGTGATATTTAAATTGTTCATTTTTGGATTATACTTCATTTTTGTGGCTACTGCCTCATAGAGTAAATATAAATAAATATACACACACACACATATATATATATATATATATATATATATATATATATATATATATATATATATACACACACACACACACACACACACACACACATATATATATATATATATATATATATATATATATATATATATATATATATATATATATATATATGTGTGTGTGTGTGTGTGTGTGTGTGTATATATATATATATATATATATATATATATATATATATATATATATATACACACACACATACATATACATACATACCGGTACATACACACACACACACGCTATATTTACTGAATGGACCTGGTATCAGATAACCAGATAGCCATAAGTGCTACCGGGCGAGGTTTGTTTTGCCTGGCAACACTTGTTCTATTTTAGCTCATTTTCTATTCTCTTACTACTTTTAATTGTATTTTAAGGTTCATTTATAATGTGTTTCTCCTCCTTCTACTCACCCCAACACACATTTTTTTAAATATATATTTTCACGGCTCGAAATTCGCGGTGGTCCGGTCGCCCGAGGCGACTTAATTTGTCATTTTGCGGGTAATTCCTGTCACTAGCCAGCCCGGCTGGCTAGTTAAAAATAAAAAAATGTATATGAAGCGAAGATTCAGACACACCGTCAACTAAAGCCGCCACATATTAAGTGTGTGCCGTGTCTGTGTTAATCGATGTGTTTATCGGCAGGACGGAAAATACCGAAGAATTCCGAATCATATCGTGTACGAGTCAGGCTGTCGGTTTTTTCACTACTGCGCATGCATATAATGCATCTTGTTGAATATCGCGGTAATCATGTTATCAAATTCAATAGATGTGGCCACATTATTGCTCATTTAAACACATATTTTTGTTGTTGTTTACATCTACATCTGCCAAAGCTACGTTGCGATGTGGAATTTTCTGAAAGGTGTACAGAAATCGCCAGAGACGGGGACAAAGCAACCTCGGTCTGAAGAGGAGAAAAAGGCCGCCGATAAAGCGTACGAGAAGGAGACACGACAAAGGACTTATAAGCAAACGTGGGTGCAGGGTAGGCCTCGGCTGCGATATGATTTTTATGGAATAATTAATTTTTTTCAAGTTGATTCCTAGTCAATATGAAGCTCCTAATGCTTTCTCTCTCATAAATGGTTAAATACAGAAAGCATGTTGGACATTATTTTGGGTGCTATAGTCATGATAGTAAGTATATTTGTTTTCAATACTCATACACCAAGTTGCCAAGTTTTCCAATATATTATTATTTGTTGATATTATATTATGGTGCTCTGTGTTGTTCTCATTTATGTATTTAAAAACAGTATCAAAATACTCGGGTCTTGAAATAAATGCACATTAGTCATGAACAATGGTAACTACTCTCTTTTGTGTTATTTTTGACAGAAGTAAAATTCATACATGAACAAATTTTGGCTAGTTGATTTTCTGTTTGGCGAGTTACTTTGGAAGGTAACTAGTCCAGCTGGCTGGTGAAAAAATATATGAATTTCTAGGCCTGATATATATATATATATATATATATATATATATATATATATATATATATATATATATACACACACATATATATATATATATATATATACACACACACACACACACACACACACATACATACACATCTCTCGCTTGGTTAGTGACCATCGGTTGTAAACTACTTTTCACGGTGCACTGTGGGACACTGAGTCCACTATATAGGGTGTAATAATTCTCACTATACATTTGGACAGCACTACAAAATGGCGAACTCACTATATAGTCCACTATTTAGTGAATGGTGAGTGATTTCGGACAGAGAAGGATAATTAAACCATATGCATCTGACCACAATTTGGACTGCCATAGCAAAGGCTCTAAAATACTTTTGTGAATAGGAAATTTCAATTTTTGATTGATTAATTTTTAAAAAATCTTGAAAACGTTTTCAATTTGTCATTATGGCTGATTGATGAAGTGTAGACTGATGGGTGAAAATGGCATTTATATCCATTCAAAATCAAATCCTCAACATGATTAAAGTGTGCAACAAATAAAGGGGTTTGAATACTTACTGAATCCATTTATTTAGTGTTTTTAGAAAAAGTCTCTTTTGGAAGGAGATAACACTGAGTTTATTTTCTGACACAGGATAAAGTCTTCAGTAGAAGTGGTTTCTTGGTAACATAAGCTGCATTTTTATCAATATCAAGAGAGACCTGAGTACGAACCACTGTTTATAGCATGTTGTAACACAAGTAATAACAGGAACTTGTTTTGTGGATGTTCCTCAGCATTATAAGTGGATAAGAATTGTGTGTCTTTCTTTAAATTATTAAAGCAGTAGTAGACTGCTGTACTAGAAGAGGAATAAAACAAAAACAAAAAAAACCTTTAGGATGTACTGTTTTTTTGAAAATAATCAGCTTGTAGTATTAACAGTAGTTACACTGTAAGCCAGCATTTCTAAACCACTGGGGCCATGAAGCATCATCTAGTGGGCCGCAAATTTTTTTTCCCCCCAAGTTGAAGTTAATTTTTAAATTCGTAGTAGGGTATAATTGCTAGGTTGCATCTGACGTCACATCCACCTCATTAAGTTACGGTCACACTACAGTTTGTGATGCTTTGCGATGGGTTATCGATGAAAATGAGGTATTTTGGTGGCGATATACACGAGCTAAAAGTTGCAGTCACACAGTAGGTGAACACTTGACTGTCATGCCTTTGAGCACTTGAGTCTGGCGCAGCTCGAGCGGCCGTGTGTGCTCATAGAGCACGTTGTATAAGCTCTTGGGACCCAGTCGTTATGGGGAAACACCTGCTACTGATTTGAGCACAATCAGCACGCACAGATACAGACGCTGTTTTCATGGAGGCTTTGCGACGCATTATCATGGTCACGTTTGTTTCTAGCCATGTTTATAACGCTGTTTAAATATTCTGCTTTTGGTTTTGCTTTTGTAAATATCACGCCTGCGAATAAACACTCTACCTGCACTTAGATCTGTCGACTGCCTTCTATCTTGTAGTGTCCTGATCCCCAGATCTTTAACCCAGCCACATATAAAAAGTTGTACGCCTCCATGCTCTTCCAGGTTTTCATTTGTTTGTCCGTGTAGAACGATGTCTGCAGCACCAGGTTTTCTGAGATGCTGGGGAACTCAACGGATGGATAATTTTCCAACTCATAGGAAAAATCCTTCTTTGTTAGCATGCAAGGATCTAACCCATTGAGCGGTTTCTATATCCACTTCTTTTGAGTGTACTTCTTGGTTTTAATAACTTGCTTGTTTGCTGTACACAAACATGGCAATAAGTTCTTGTGTTAATGGACCAGACTCCACTTTTGGATCATTAACCCCTTTTGACTGAGAACGCCCTGCATGCATGGTTTTATGCTGACTTCTGGCACATCCTTACAGTTTTAAATACAATACCTACAATTAAAAACAGTTTGTTTTTATTGTATTTATTTAATTCTTGGGCTCCCATCTGCAACAGGAAGTGATACTGCGTTCCATTAATACATTTTACAATAGATTATTAGATTCTAATTGAATAAATAAGACAAAATAATTAGGGATCTTTTTTTTTTTTTTACTGGGCCCCAACTCGTTACAAATATGAATAGGTGGGCCTTAAAGCAGAAAAGGTTCAGAACCCCTGCTGTAGGCCTTATCACCTCACTCCACTGATTATATCCTACTAGCACACCCCTTAAGGTTTTATTCCTTTTGTATTTCAAGTGATGCTCTGCACCTGGACTAATCATCTATACTGGTAGGGAATAATGGTAATAGTATAACTATTATACACTACTGTTCAAAAGTTTGGGGTCACTCTGAAATGTCCTTATTTTTGAAAGAAAAGCACTGTTCTTTTCAATGAAGATCACTTTAAACTAATCAGAAATACACTCTATACATTGCTAATGTGGTAAATGACTATTCTAGCTGCAAATGTCTGGTGTTTGGTGCAATATCTACATAGGTGTATAGAGGCCCATTTCCAGCAACTATCACTCCAGTGTTCTAATGGTACAATGTGTTTGCTCATTGCCTCAGAAGGCTAATGGATGATTAGAAAACCCTTGTACAATCATGTTAGCACAGCTGAAAACAGTTTAGCTCTTTAGAGAAGCTATAAAACTGACCTTCCTTTGAGCAGATTGAGTTTCTGGAGCATCACATTTGTGGGGTTGATTAAATGCTCAAAATGGCCAGAAAAATGTCTTGACTATATTTTCTATTCATTTTACAACTTATGGTGGTAAATAAAAGTGTGACTTGTCATGGAAAACACAAAATTGTCTGGGTGACCCCAAACTTTTGAACGGTAGTGTAGCTCCTTTTATCATGATTTATTATTATGCAAGTGCATCCTGTTTAGCATGCTTTAGATAGGGGACCCCCAAACTTACAGTGAATATGCGTAGTGCGCTGCAGTGCAACTCAGGGAACGGCTGGCTGCTGATGTTCCTGATCATTTCCATCGGATTAGAGCTCAGAGAGCAGAACCACGATTCCGTTAGCCGCAACAGATCATCCGTCTGCTGCTCCACCTGCGTGACACACACACACACATTCTACACCTGATTGTTCTTTCCCATTATTTCAGAGAACAACCAGAAACTCTACCAGAAGGAGTACACATGGCTCCTTATTCTATACTTGTGAGCTCTCAGATGCACAAGATTGCCTAACGTTATCAACAGTGAAGAGACCAGAACCAGCCTTCTCAACTGGAGAGCAGGGACAATTATGGATTTTTGTACATTGTGTATTGTGATTTAAAGATCTGCATTGGGACGAAATTTCCACCCCGTCCCTAACCGCCTCCACTTGTCACACCTGTTAGAAAACTGTCTCAGTATATAAAGACACAATCAGTTCCAGAATTTCTGGCACCCTTGATAAAGACTGGTGAAAAAAGGTAATAATAAATGTCTTTATTAGCTTAATCTAACAAAAGTAGGACTGTCAATCGATTAAAATATTTAACTGCATCATTGTCCATGGTTAACAGGATTCTAAGTAGGCCTTTTCAGCGTATCAGGCCGATAGGCAATGTTTCCTTACCACTGCACCCACAATATTGCCAACATGCCTGTAAAAGTTGCTGCTAGACTAATAAAAAGATGTGCTAATCTTGAAAATGTGGTCTTTTGTTTAATTTTCTCTTGTTATCCCCATGCGGGGGCGACGGCATGCCACCATGCGAATGTTGTACATTCGGACATACTCTATGGAGAAATTTTAGCCCATTTCTCCATAGAGAACAGCTTCAACTCTGGGATGTTGGTGGGTTTCCTCACATGAACTGCTCGCTTCAGGTCCTTCCACAACATTTCGATTGGATTAAGGTCAGGACTTTGACTTGGCCATTCCAAAACATTAACTTTATTCTTCTTTAACCATTCTTTGGTAGAATGACTTGTGTACTTAGGGTTGTTGTCTTTCTGCATGACCCACCTTCTCTTGAGATTCAGTTCATGGACAGATGTCCTGATATTTTCCTTTAGAATTTGCTGGTATAATTCAGAATTCACTGTTCCATCAAGATTGGCAAGCTGTCCTGGCCCAGATGCAGCAAAACAGGCCCAAACCATGATACTACCACCACCATGTTTCACAGATGGGATAAGGTTCTTATGCTGGAATGCAGTGTTTTCCTTTCTCCAAACAGAATACTTCTCATTTAAACCAAAAAGTTTCATTTTGGTCTCATCCGTCCACAAAACACTTTTCCAATGGCCTTCTGGCTTGTCCACGTGATCTTTAGCAAACTGCAGATGAGCAGCAATGTTCTTTTTGGAGAGCAGTGGCTTTCTCCTTGCAACCTTGCCATGCACACCATTGTTGTTCAGTGTTCTCATGAACATTAACATTAGCCAATGTGAGAGAGGCCTTCAGTTGCTTAGAAGTTACCCTGGGGTCCTTTGTGACCTCGCCGACTATTACACGCCTTGCTCTTGGAGTGATCTTTGTTGGTCGACCACTCCTGGGGAGGGTAACAATGGTCTTGAATTTCCTCCATTTGTACACAATCTGTCTGACTGTGGATTGGTGGAGTCCAAATTCTTTAGAGATGGTTTTGTAACCTTTTCTAGCCTGATGAGCATCAACAACGCTTTTTCTGAGGTCCTCAGAAATCTCCTTTGTTCGTGCCATGATACACTTCCACAAACATGTGTTGTGAAGATCAGACTTTGATAGATCCCTGTTCTTTAAATAAAACAGGGTGCCCACTCACACCTGATTGTCATCCCATTGACTGAAAACACCTAACTCTAATTTCACCTTCAAATGAACTGCTAATCCGAGAGGTTCACATACTTTTGCCACTCACAGATATGTAATATTGGATCATTTTCCTCAATAAATAAATAACCAAGTATAATATTTTTGTCTCATTTGTTTAACTGGGTTCTCTTTATCTACTTTTAGGACTTATGTGAAAATCTGATTATGTTTTAGGTCATATAAGTTGAGTATTAATTATAAGAATCTTCAATCAAAAACAATCACAGTAACTTTTGGCAAAAAAAAAAAAAAAATCTCATTAATATTACCAAAAAAGAGTGACTTTCAGGGAGGCCTGAAAATGCCAGGAAATGCATCTCCAAGCATGTAGAACCCCCAGCTGTTATGACTGGTACCACTTCGCTGATATTTTGGTCTACTTAGAACCCTGACTTAACTCACGATTAATCATAATTTAATTGCACATTTTTTCATCTGTTCTCTAACTGTACCTTAAAGGGATACTTTTCATGTTTTTGGGGAGTGGGAGTGGACAAATCTGCTTACTTTATGCAAATGTATGTGGCCAGGTCAGGAAGGATAAGGCAGGACACAGCAAATATTATTTTTGTGGGTATTTTATTCCCCCACCGCATTTAAAAAATAAAGCAGCATTAACTTTGAATTGTGCTAAACCCTCAAAATTATAGTGTGAACAAAACAATAAAGTCTTTTCCTCTAGTTCTGTACTTAACTTCCAACCTCAAACGATGCAATAAATTAAACTAAACTAACTGGGTGATTTGGACTCTGGAGAACAGTGGTGGGCTTTCTTTAAATAAAGAACATAAAAATACAAAACCCAAATACATACATTTGTTAAGCCACACAGCTCAAAGATGTTTTCCAGTCAAATGCAAAAACTCACTGGTAAATATACACTCCATTTCATGAGCAAAAATTTCATTTACATACACTTTACATAACTCACAAATTTCTCAGGATAAAATAAACTCTCTCACTCGTGTGCAGCCCACGCTTACACACACACACGGACCTGAACAAGTTTTTTTTTCCCCTCCCCTGTGGACCATCAAAAGCATATTAAAAAAAAATACACACATTGTATGTAAACAGAATGCAGCAACATAAGTTGATTCTGTACATAAGTGCACTTTATCACGACTTATGCCGACCAGCTACTTGCTATATCGCTCGCTCGCGTTACGTCACTTCCAGATTTCCCAAACTATGGGGGAGGGGTACAGAATGTGCATGCATAACGCGTTTTTGCGTTATGATCATGTTAACTTTGACAGCCCTAAACAAAAGACAATTCTAATCTTTAATGTAACCAAGGTTGTGCTGGAATGTCAGTCCAGAGCAGGCTGCATGCGCACACACATACACATACACAAATACATACGGGCAGTGTGAGTAGCTGAGCAATGGCCTCCAGACTCCTCACTCTGAGATCAGTAGCTTTACCTTGGGCTAACTCACTCATTCGCTTTATCACGGTGTTAAACTGTTCACCTGAGAAGCAGAGAGTGATCACACACACAAACACATACAGATCACATATACAATAGAGAAGATATAACTTTCACCAGAAAATGCAACATAGTCTGACACACACACACACCTGTTTTGTACAGGACTTGTTTGCCTTCAACAGTACCACCAAGCACTCCCAGTGTATCCAGGGCAACAGGGATCTGTGTGGAGTCAGAGGACACTGCCATGGCAAACACCATGTTGAGGAATACTGGGTAATTCTCACACACCTGCTGTGGGCTGTCCATGATGACCAGGTTCCCAAAGAACTTCACCAGGCCTGCGTGCGTGCGTGCACACACACCAACACATTTAACCAGGCTGGAAAAAAGGCACTTTATTGTATTCAAAATGCAAATATGTATGAACGCATACACACAAACCTGGCAGGTAGAAACTGGAGAAGGGATCCGAGTCCGCGGCCACAATCATGTTGGATATTTTATCTATGATTCCCTTCTGCGCCAGGTACTGACGGCAATGTTGGCTCCGGGCCAGACCAGTGACCATCTCTATAGCTGTTGCTCTAAATGAGTGCGTGATCTAATGTGAGTGATCTGTCGTACACACTGCACTTATTCATAATACATGCTCCGAACAATCAGTGAACATAATAAAAGCTATGAAAACAACTGCAGTAATACACATTACAGATAATCATCAATTAGTGTAACACACACTCGTATCATGAGACTAAAAGCTTTTAAAATCCTGTCAGTGTATTGTAATTAAAAATGAAAATGACAAAAATATTAGATTTTAGTAGACGTTAGAATATAGTAGATTTAGGCAATTAATCATAAAAACAGAATGAAAAATATCGTTTAAAAAAATCTGATTTATTTTCAAATTTATGGATGGTTCATGATTTACAGTGTCTTGCAAAAGTATTCATCCTCCTTGGTGTTTGTCCTGTTTTGTCGCATTACAAGCTGGAATTAAAATGGATTTTTGGGGGGTTAGCACCATTTGATTTACACAACATGCCGACCACTTTAAAGGTGCAAAATAGTTGTTTTATTGAGACACAAACAATAATTAAGATGAAAAAACAGAAACGTGGAGTGTGCATAGGTATTCACCCCCCTTTCATTTGAAACCCCTAAATAAGAGCTGGTCCAACCAAATCACTTCATAAGTCACATAATTAGTTGATTAAGATTCACCTGTGTGCAAAGTGTCACATGATCTGTCACATGAGGCCATTATTAAAAAATGTTCTGTTTCCGGTCCACCGGCCGGGTGAGTGCCGTTTGTGCGGGCGAAATTTTTTTTTTAACGCCGGTTTTTCGACATTTTTTTCGGGTTCGTAAATCTAAAATCGAACTGGACATTTACGCATTCCCAGGGCTTTCCACTAAGGCTCATACTAGCCAGCCATGACAAATAAGTAGCCGGGGGGGGGTAAACACAAAATAAACTCCTGTGCACGCAATTCCCAGGGTTAAATGTATTTTCCACAGACCATTTATTTATTCACTTTACTCAAATACAAAGTAAAATGGCAGTAAATCTTCTTTCTTTTCTTGCGTATTGCATCATGAGGCGTTCCTGGCTTGTAAATCTCTTATTTTCGGTGCATGACACATTCACGCAGCTGAGTGCGCGCGCAGACCGCATGTCGGGGCGCGGATGAGTTACTCTCCCTTGATCAACGGTTCAGTTTGACATTATTGTCAGTCCGTTAGATAAACATTTAATTTTATTAAAATCGAAAATTAATATTTAGAGCCTGTGGGCTACAAAAATAGTCATTAAAGTAGCCGGCTGGACTTAATTGTGCGGCCGGCAGCCGGCGCTTGTGGAAAGCCCTGTCGAATCAGCTCTGCGCATGCGCCGTGCGGCACAAAAAAATGGCAGCCACCATGAAGGAAGGAGATCCGGAGTTTTCAAACATTTGCTGAAGTGTGAAATCGCAAAATGGTATTCTAGCGAACAACAAAATAGTAAAGATTCAGAAAAACAAATCATTCAGTGATCATTTTAATAGTGTAATTTCATCCTAACTAGGCCTAACGGTCGATTTAGAACTACAAAAAGTCCGTGTGTCGGACATTTTAAGTACCTTTGTAAAAGTTTTGCAAATGTTGCAGTCAGCATTTAAAATGCTAACTTAAAGTTTTTGTACAAGTTTCAGTTGATTTAACTGTCATATTTTATTAAATGTGTCTGCTTTTGTAATAAAAAAAAGTACTGAAAGAAAAAGCAAACACAGCATTGCGATTTCTTATCCATCCATATATAATTAAAAAAAAAAAAAAATCCCTCCCTCCCGACTGAAATTTTTTTTGCCCACCCGGTGGACAGGAAACGGATTTTTTTTTAAGGATGGCCTGATGTCTGTATAAATCAACCTGTTCTGGAAGGACCCTGACTCTGCAACACTAATATAAAATCAGGTACAGTACTACCTAATAGCGGAGCTTCCATTCAAATGAACACAAACATGCAACAGATGATGTATTTTGATGCGTTTCAATTTCATCACAAGAAGATAAATTTCTCCAAACTCATGTATATTATTCTTTTTATTACTATAAACTGCAGTGTGCTTTAGGGATTTATAGCAAAATGTTTTGAAAACAAAAGATACACGATTCATGAAAACACTGACTGGATTCAGGTCAACTTGTCAGATCCCAAAGGATTTCGCAGTGATTTCAAAATCAACATCACTATTTAGAATTAAATTCCTACAACTCATCATTTCTATTAATTCATTTTTATATGTTTTCTTTCTCTTTCAGCTTGTCGCTTTTCTTGTGAAAGATTTCTTCGCCTTTCTTTCATGTCTTCTTTCCTTTTCTTCCTCTGTCAAAACTGTTAACATGTACTTCCCTTTTATTCTGTTCTTTACGGTAAAATAATTTCTACTTTTGACCTGTGGAATGTAGAGGGGGCACGTTTTTTGTTTTGCTATGCAGGGAAGTGTGAATTGAGCAGTGACTGAGGCATGGATGGTGAAGAGCAATAAAGCTGTGAAAGTAATATAAACGTTGTGTTTATTCAAGTTAACAAAAACTCTCTTTCTCTTCCCAGTTTTGACTTCATCTTTCTCTCCTTGGTTAAATTGTTCTGACATCTTTTTAAAGTTTGTATTAAAGTTTGTAAAAATTATTATTTTGTTGCGCTGTTTGAGTTGTTCTCGGCGGAAAAACCTGATAAATATGAAATTATGTGTAGACAAAAATAAGTTATGTAGGCACACTCGCGCTTCTAGTTCCCGCCAAAATCAAACAGCCAATCAGAATCACGAGGGGCACAGATGGACGGACATACACGGCTGGGATCCCTGTGTGTCCATGAAAAATCAACTCGAGGGGTTACCATATTTTCTTAAGTATGGAGCTCCCATTCCAGGGAGCACCATTCAATCCATTATAGCAAAATGGAAAGAATATGTCACCACTACAAACCTGACAAGAGAAGGCCACCCACCAAAACTCAGGCAAGGAGGGAATTAAATCAGAGATGCAACAAAGACACCAAAGATAGCACTGAAGGAGCTGCAGGACCACTTTAAGCTGTACACTCCACAGAGTGGGGCTTTATGGAAGAGTGGCCAGAAAAAAAGTAAATGCTTAAGAAAACACGTTTGGAGTTTGCCCAACAGCATGTGGCAGACTCCCCAAACACATGGAAGAAGATTCTCTGGTCAAATGAAACAAAAATTGATCTTTTTGGCCATCATGGGAAATGCCATATGTGGCGCAAACCGAACACCCTGAGAACATCATTCCTACAGTGAAGCATGGTGGTGGCATCATCATGCTGTGGGGATATTTTTCATCTGCAGGGACAGGAAAGCTGGTCAGGACTGAAGGAAAGATGGATGGCACTAAATACAGGGCAATTCTGGAGGAAAACTTGTTTGAGTCAGCCAGATGTTTGAGACTGGGGCGAAGGTTCACATTCCAGCAGGACGATGACCCTAAACATACTGCTAAAGCTACACTGGAGCGGTTTAAAGGGAAACATTTAAATGTCTTGGAATGGCCGAGTCAAAGCCCAGACCTCAATCCAATTGAGAATCTGTGGCATAACTTGAAGATTGCTGTACACCAACGCAACCCATCTAACTTGAAGGAGTTGGAGCAGTTTGCCTTGAGGAATGGGCAAAAATCCCAGTGGCTAGATGTGCTAAACTAATAGAGACATACCCCAAGAGACTTGCAGCTGTAATTGCAGCAAAAGGTAGCTATACAAAGTATTGACTTTGGGG
Organism: Neoarius graeffei; assembly: GCF_027579695.1. Lineage (NCBI taxonomy): Eukaryota > Metazoa > Chordata > Actinopteri > Siluriformes > Ariidae > Neoarius > Neoarius graeffei. The sequence continues at coordinate 22,881,917 of NC_083580.1, read as the reverse complement.
GGAGGGAATACTTATGCACACTCCAGATTTGTGTTTTTTGATCTTAATTATTGTTTGTGTCGGAATAAAACAACAATTTTCACCTTTAAAGTGGTAGGCATGTTGTGCAAATCAAATAGTGCTAACCCCCCAAAAATCCATCTTAATTCCAGCTTGTAATGCAACAAAACAGGACAAACACCAAGGGGGATGAATACTTTTGCAAGACATTGATGTCAAATCAAAACTCTGCTTTATGTATTATCAATGATGCTCATACAGTATCACTATCCAGGGAACACATCTAGCAAAGCATTTGTTTTCTATCAGGTTATTTAATCTGTATTTATTTGATCTGTATGGTCTTTTCTTCTGAAAAAAAAAGCACATATCTTGAAAGCCTAACTTCAGAGATAATTTTTAAGACAACTTATACAGTGTTTTGCACTTTTTAAAGTGTTGTGTATTCCCATATTTTCTGGTATAAAGGTACTAGATGCTTGACATTTTGCCACACTGTAAAGGTATAAATACGATTCTACTTGGTTTGACACACTAAAATGTAACAACTGGAGTGTGTGTGGAGTGTTACCTGATAAGAACATCATCTCCAGTCAGTTCCTCAAGTAGTTTAGAGACAAAGCTGCTGCTGGCGCAGTAACCCAGTGAGACAGGGGACACAGAGGAAATCTCCACCACCAGCTGCGTGCACACACACACACTCATTATATACTGTCCGTGTACATACCCACATTTTTTTTATTTTTATATATATATATAAAAAATGAATGCATGTATGTATGTACACATACAGTGTGGTGTGTACATGCCCATGCAAGTGCAAAGGTACACAGATGCACATCATGGTCACATGACTGACTTACACACACATGCAGAGAAGATGTAAAATTTTAAAAGGAGTACAGGTGTCAGTGGAACAACTGATGCACACCTCATATACTCTGTATCTGACAACGTCACTGATGTCCATCACTTCTTTGAGATTTTTTAACAAATCGGAGTGAAACAGCGTGTCAAGCCCTGCCTTGGTGTTGCTTAGCTTGCTGAGGGCAGATATCGCCTGAAAAAACAAAACAAAAAACAACAACAACCAAAAGTAAATGTCATGAATGTATATTAGCTGCTTCAAGAAAAATAGCACAAGTCATTCAAACAAGATATGCTACAGCCCTAAGGTTATTGAACCACTAGCTCCATATCCTTACACATCTGGGAAGGATCAGTATTTCATAGATAATTTATTTCTCATGCATTCCAAAAAAATTTCTCAATGTCCTTACATATATGTAATATACATACACACTAATCAACTAAGAAAAAAATTATAGAAAAGAAGAAAAAGAAGAAAAAAGGACAGATTTACTATTATTATTATTATTATTATTATAATATCATTAGCAGGGAAATTAGCTGTAACAACACAGCAGCAAGTTACCAGACAAGTTAAAAAAAAAAAAAAAGACACACTGTACAACATAAAATAGAATTTAAAAAAACAAGCCAACTATACTATATACAGATAAAAATGTACCGATAAAATATCTATCTATATATGTGCTTTGTAAAAGTGAATGTGCATGAATAGTGCTAAAAACAAGAATTGTGATGAATGAGAATAAAAACTGCAAAAGTGGCAGCATTGAAAGGAAGATAAATGAAAACAAATAAACTGGAAAGGTGCAAAGTGACAAATGGCAGTAAGCAAATAAGCTCTGACGGCGCAAAGCTGCGGGAGGACCAGGGTCATAAACAAGACTATACAGCAGAGAGGTCAGACAGAGGTGAGGTACTGTACAGTATGAACAGCACTTGAGTAGGTTGAGATCCTGAACTAAACCGGAACTGACAGAACTCCTGGAACTATATAAAATACTGGAAGATTACTGAAACAGAAGTGGAGCTGAATTCTGTTTAAACACAGGCTGTAATCTGAATAACTATTTATTTTTTTCACGGTCCGGTTTCCATCAAATCCTGCGCTCTGATTGGCTGGCGAGCGGGTCCGTATCCTACGGTACGGACCCTGGTTATGGACCTCTGGTGACTCGCTCGTTCACAACAACAAACATAGTAGCATTTTTTGTCAACATTTATCTTTTTTTAATAAGATTTATTTATAAGATTATCAAAAATCTTATAAATTTTTGCCAGCATTTCTCAGGAAAATAGCACTAATTTTACATCATGGATAGTGATAACGACAGTGTTCACAGCGAAAGCGAGTTTTACTACCCTGAGGAAGAAGAAATAAAATAAAACAAAACATTTCAGGAGAAAGCTAAAAACCTGTAACTTGCTAACGCCGAGCAAAAACATGGCTGAATCCTGAATGACTCAATTCTGTATAAATAGGGGACTACATAGGCGGCAAGATGTAGTTTTTTTCCTGCCACAGAAGTGGACTTGTATACCGAGGAGAAAGCAATTTGCATTACAGCCATGAATGAGGATTCAAAATGGCAGCTCAGCTCGGTTTTCCCTTTCGGGTGCTCTCGTTTTCTGTTAGAATTTGGTCAAGAAAAAAAAAATTATTTACCAGCTTAAGGTCGGTCCGTATGGTGAAATACTGTGACCTCGGCCTTGAATACTGACCTCGGCCCAGAGGGCCTCGGTCAGTACTTTCAAGACCTCGGTCATGGTATTTCACGATACGGACCTCCCAGCTGGTAGATAACATATATTTATTTTTTCGTGGTCTGGTTTCCATCAAATCCTGTGCTCTGATTGGCTGGCGAGCAGGTCCGTATCCTACGATACGGACCCCAGTTACGGACCTCTGGCGACTCGCTCGTTCACAACAACAACAAACATAGTAGCAATTTTTGTCAACATTTATCTTTTTTATAAGATTTATTTACAAGATTTTTATCAAAAATCTTATAAATTTTTGCCAGCATTTCTCAGCATAATAGCATTAATTTTACATCATGGATAGCGATAACAGTCTTCACAGTGAAAGTGAGTTTTACTACCCTGAGGAAGACAAAATAAAAGAAAACATTTCAGGAGAAAGCTAAAAATCTGTAACTGTTGCTAACGCCGAGCAAAAACATGCCTGAATCCTGAATGACTCAATTTTGTATAAATAGGGGACTGCATAGGCGGCAAGATGTAGTTTTTTTCCTGCCATGGAAGTGCACTTGTATACTGAGGAGGAAGCAATCTGCATTTCAGCCGTGAATGAGGATTCAAAATGGCGGCTCGGCTCGGCTTTCCTTTTCGGGCGCTCTCGTTTTCTGTTAGAATTTGGTAAAGAAAAAATAAATATATTATTTACCAGCTTAAGGTCGGTCCGTATCGTGAAATACCGTGACCTCGGCCTTGAATACTGACCTCGGCCCAGAGGGCCTTGGTCACGGTATTTCATGATACGGACCTTCCAGCTGGTAAATAACACACACACACACAGATTTTATATATATATATATATATATATATATATATATATATATATATATATATATATGAATTCTTATAGAAAGTCTTAATATGTGTTGTGCTGGACGGAATACACTCAAGTATGTCTTACACTGAGCAAAATGGTGGAGTCTAAGCAAAGCTATATTTGCAAATACCAAGAGACGTTAACTAATTTCACATAATTTAATGTTGAGTGTCTGTTAGGTTTTTATATATTTTGTGCTATTTTGCATTTTTAAGCACATTATCCTGATTATTCATTCTTGTTGCTTCACAGCGTAGATACAACAGACACTGTTGTATTTGCCATTTTGGGCTCTAGACATTCCTGTTATTTTATTTTATTATTATTTAAATTTTTTTTGTTTAAAAGAGACAGTCTCCAAATCCAGGGTACTCTGTTGTGATTCATAACATCCGGTATTCTCTCATTTAGGTATAATTGAATATCATATGCTCAGAAATGAGGACAGATGAAAAGGTGAAAGCAATTAAAAGGTCCCGATTGCAAAGCTGAATTCTGGGCAAAATGTTCTATTTCTATTGCTGTTGGAGTTTTGAGATGTTTCGCCACTGCACACACTGTGTATCCTGTGTGTAAATGTTTTGCCGAGATAAAAAGTGTCCCACATTTTACGATTCTGGAGATTGCCGAAGCAAGTGAGCAGGAATATCACGCGACTACCGTGGGGTGTGTCTGACCTACTGTTAACTAAAAAGAGTTGGCATGGGCAAACATGGCGGACTCCGCTCTCCCGCCAGCTAAAAGCCAGCAGAAAAGAAAAGGAAAGCCTGCCTAGTGAGTGCAACTGCAAGACAGAGCAAGGTTAGAGGACATGTCATTTTTCTGGACAGATAACTAGATCATTCTAGCTAGTGCTTAGCTATCTTAGCCTTAGAATGCATGGGCTGGAATCCACGGTAGCAAGTATGGACTTACACACCTAATGCTTTGATCTTACAGAGAAGGAAATGATCACACAAAAGCAGTAACAGAGGAAAGATATATTCGTCTTTTGTTTCATGGATCTATTCGTGAATAAACAGAGATTCAGATTGTTTTGCAGGTCAAGGGGCCCACAGGGCCCCTCCTGGGAAAAAACAGGGGCCCATTTCTACAATGGGGGGCCCAGTGATTATCCTTCAGTTGAAGCGAACCTCGTGAGCGAAGCGAGCCCAATGAACAGCTGGGGCAGCCCAGGGGCTGTCTGTTTTTTTCTTCTCAATTCTGTTTTTTTTTTGGTATTAGAAGCCATAGACATATAAACATAGACGCTGCATTGAGCTGGTGGCCCCGTTGCTGGGATACGTCAGAGTGTCCGCCATATTTGATGTGGCAAATCTTCCCTGTAAACCAATGCAAGTAAATGGACTGAACTTCATAAAGCACCTTTCTACAATAATATTTAACTCGATGCCTTTTATTCACCCATTAAGACACACACGTATATATTTGGGAAACAAACAGGCATCAAAACAACATATATAACTTTTAATGTGATGGTTATAAATAGTGTGCGAAATACCCTGTACACTGCAAACTAGCGACAGATACGCGATAGATAGCTCAGGTAAGCTAATCAGTCAGCATACCGTAGCAAGCTACCAAAACCTGAGGCCACAATAACCAACCTACAAGACTGAATATGATAAATGATGGAAATAGTGGAAAAACTGGAAATAGTGAATGAAAATAAAAATTTACTGTTTTATTTATTGAGTCACCACACAGACCTACTCTCGTTGAATAAAGTGAGCTGAATGACCGCCAAACTGAGTTCGGCCAGGTTCTAACGTCATACCAAAACAAAATACATCACTGATTCCTTCACATTCAGAAAGGTTAAAAACATTCATCATACGTTCAAAAACGTTCATCATAGTGTGGCACTGTATTATCTAATTCTCACTGCTTATAACTATACGCCTACCCGGTGGAGACGAGCTGGGAAACTGAAGACTGAAGGAACAGTATTGAAAAGTATTTTTCCAGTCTCACCTGTGAAAGCTAATCCCATGTGATCTCGTTTGGACGGTAAACCTGTTGGTACAGTTAAACGCAGCACATGAATGAGGCATCTTTATTCTCGGCTAATGTCTAGACGCTATACCAGAGACAGTTGAAGAATCTCCACTTTGCCACATCCAATATGGCGGTGAGGATGACGTATGATTCTACGCAGAATGCGGCATCTATGTTTATATGTCTATGTTAGAAGCCATATGAAGCAATGTAGATGACAAAAATCAATGCTTCAACCAAATATATTGAGATATTGTTTAATCAGTGACAATATTTTGGAATTCAACCACAGGCCACTATACATCACATCTATATTATCTCCTCCTTGTAAATTATAATTTACAAGTAGTAATTTACAGTAGTAGTCACCAGTGGTAGTAGCAGTAGTGGTTGCTGTTGTAGTAGTTGACGTTGCAGTAGTTGTTGTTGTAAATCTAGTAATGACTAATTACCTTGGGTATCAGGGGTATCAGTTTTTTCAGGTGAATGTACTCTCTGCCGAAGAATGACAAAATAGATGTATTTTTCTTTTTTTTCTTATCCATGTTTTCTTGTCTCTTTCGAATATTCGTACATAGACCGTAAGACGCCACCTAGCGAAAGACTTGGATCAGGTTTTACTCGCTTGGGACGCTACAAACGGGGCGGCGTAAATACACAAACGGGTCCGATGTATATTCAATATGGCGGCGGTCAAAACAAATTCATCCGATGCTGAAATCTGTTGAATATCCAGATAATTATGTTGGAAGTTGCATATTTGTGCAAAATTTTCGATATTGATACCATGAAGTCAAGTAATACCAGTCCCCCCAGGATTTTGCGGGCCTTTTTTGTGATTGTTGCGGGCTAAAATGTCTGATGTTGCGGGGGGGTTTCCAAAAAATTGCGATGAAAGTTGCGGTGTTTTTTAGGTTTTTGTTGTGATTACATTGCGGGAGGAAGTGAAAGTTGCGAGAAATTGTTGCGATTTTCTCTTTTTGTGATTAAAATTGAGTGATATGTTAAATATTAAGTTATTACTGAAAAACTATTGATTAAAAAAAAAAAAGACACTGAGAAATGGTCCTATAAACAACTTTACCAATATAAAAGATTACCAGGACTCAGCGCTCGAAACTAACGGTGTCCCGACGTCCCGGGGACCATAAAAAATGTCATCGGGACACAAAATTATCATATCTGGGACAATCCCGGGACAATGGAAAAAAAATAGATCTAGAAAAAAAGTTCTACATTAATATTATTTACAAAGCCGTAACACATACGTAGACATTCACCTAATTTGTCAATTTTAATTTTAAAACGTTAACAGCGAAAAATACATAGTAGCTACACTTTCGATGCACCTGCATCCGTAGGCTACAGAGCAGCGCATTCTGTTCTAGAATCTTCGGCCGGAGTCCGCATTATATGGACTTGGAATGGAATTGCTACCGCACACGCTGCGCCGACTCTTGCCAGAACAAAAATGCTGAAGTGGTTGAAGCGGACCGACCGCGGGGAAGAAACTGAAAGCCCAGACATAACGTCTCCGGGACCTTCAGGATCCAAAGTGTCATCGCCTGGTCTGCAGGCAACGCTAGCAACTGAATGAACTTAATGAACACTGTTAGACACGTTATAAAATACAACAGGAATGATGTGGATGATATTGACGGAAGATACCGTTCAACAGAATAAGTGAGTTTTCTTGGTGTCTTTCTCGTTCAGAAAGTTTAGTCAGTCAGCAGCACAACTAGGCTCGGACCTGCCACTATGCTGATGTTGCTTTCGGCAGCGAAAGTTCATAAAATGGATAACGGAAAGTTCATAAAACGGATAACGGAAAGTTCATAAAAATGGATAACGGTCTCATCTCATTATCTCTAGCCGCTTTATCCTGTTCTACAGGGTCGCAGGCAAGCTGGAGCCTATCCCAGCTGACTACGGGTGAAAGGCGGGGTACACCCTGGACAAGTCGCCAGGTCAACACAGGGCTATGGATAACGGTAATGGTGAAAATTATAAGTTGGCCTTATAAATGCCAACAGATATTCAAGGTATAAGTAGATAAAATGAACATAAAAGGGGTCTTATTTTCAACTAAAGTGTACTGCAGATGTAGGGAGTTGAAACATTTTCTGAATGAGCTAGTTGGCCCCTTTAAATAAACGGGTATCTATTCATACAGTGAGATCGCCAAAGTTTAATAAACTGAAAATGCAATAACTGTAATTTTGAAGTAGATGATGTATAGGACATGTGTTGCTTGTGTCTTGTGACTTATTGTAAAAATGATATAAAGGGTTCAAAATCGCATAGTTACAAATATAATAGTAACTTCATATGATAATTTTAACCACTGGTTATTTCAGAGAGGAAAAAAATGGGGACACTATTGCTTCCATTCGGGACAATACAACACAGAATTCGGGACCACTGGGGGACACAAAGAAAAAAAGTTAATTTCGAGCCCTGCCAGGACTACAAAAATGCAGAAAAATAGGCTTTACTTATCCAAATGCACCTGTTGGTTCAAAAGTTAAAGTGCAGAGAACCTCACAGCACAACATGAAGTTACCTTAAAATATAATATAAATGCCTCAGCTTTCATGTAAGAAAAAAAACTATTAATACTAGTACTGTGTGTAGGCAGTCTCTCCTGAAGACTAAATTAAACAATAATTATAAACTAATAAAATAAATGGCTCAGGCTTCATAGAAGGAAAAAAACAATTTGAACAGAATCTCACAGTATGATGCTGAAGCTGCCTAAACAATGGAAAATAAAATACCATTTTGGCAAAAATGTTGGCATCCATTAATTTCTTGTATTAAGTAAAATAATGTAAAGTGCACACAGTCCTTCACTGTAAACATAACACACTTTCAGTAACAGAATTTAAGCCTATATAAACACTGACTCGCACATGCTGCTTCTCTTGAACGTATACACGGAAGTAAGCAGTGTTGCCAGATACTGCTGACGTTTTCCAGCCCAAAATATGTTCAAAACCTGCCAAAATGCACTTGAAACCCCCAAATCTGGCAACACTGGAAGTAAGGCGGAAGGTAGTTTGTCGACGTCACCTCAAGACGACGCCAACGATTGGTCAAATTTGCGGGAAAGTTGCAGTGATTGGATATAATTGCAACACCGCCCTGAATTCGCGGGGATTGGTTGAATTTGTGTTAAAGTTGCAAATCGCAACATCGCGAAATCCTGGAGGGTCTGTAATACGCCACAAAATGTTCCAAATAGGGTATAAAATGCTCGCGTCCATATTGACCCCTGCCCCTCTCGACAATGCGTTCATTATTCGAAATAGTGCGTCTTAGGGGCACGCCAACAATCTGAGTCTCTGCATAAATTACATCCCTGCGACTCAAAACTCTCCGAGTTCGATGCAGAGTCGCAATGTTTTCTGCGCGTCGCCATCTTGGTGTGACACAGTTCCACAGTTATGCTAATTAATTAAATCTCCTCACATTCGACTGTTTCCATACGGCCATACTGTTTACCTCAAGAGGTAGGATATTCAGTCCCAAAATGGAGAAAAGCGACCCTCAGTACATCAAAACGATCATACCTTGTCTGCATGATATTGTTCTTGCAAGACATGGGAAAATGCCATGCACAATTTAAAAAAAAAAAGAAAATTTCAGATGACTTTGCAGTCAACACCTTTAAAATTCCCATCAATAGAAGGTAAAGATACTCAGGAACAAAACTGGAATATGTAAGTCTATAGGTCCAATGACACAGAAAATACCCGCCATACCTCTTTAGATACACCTACACTTTCTACCCCCATGCACTGGATCACATCTTGGAGAATCTCGGGATTATTTGTCACCTGTGCAATCCCATCAGCACTGCTGAGCACCCGGCCAATCTACAACCACATGAACCAGTTCATGAAACCATTTAACAAAACAGATAACGTAAATGCAGTGCAGAACATACTTCTGACCTGAGTGAGGGCGAGCACTCGGACAGAATTATCCGGATGGTTAAGTCCACTCTGGAGCTCCACTTTGCAGTTGCGAGCCAGGTGGGCAGGATCCAATACCTCCAAGACTCGTCCCAGAATCTCCACACAAACTTCTATCTGCTCCCTATAAACACACACAGCTGTCATTTTTTATTTCAATGAGTGCTAAAGCAGTATAGACATCAGTTAACACTGATTAATATTTTGTAACTGCCTTCAAATGAGATATTGACCTGTAAGATACGTAGATCAGAGATTGTAAATAGTGGCTTCTCCCTCTTGTATTACACTATAAGCTCAACACTGACTTTTACACCCTACATAGTTACTGATTTTAGTAGTAAAGAGCTGAATCCTAAATGGATTCCTGTTAGACATATAGTCCACTATGTAGGGTACGAGATTGCTTCTATAAACTGAATTATGCACTGTATGTTTAACAGGGACCATTTGTGATTAAGCTTCCTACTACATTCCTACTCTACAACATCCAAAGAATCAGTCCTTTTCTCACCACCTACTCTACTCAGCTCCTAGTCCAAGCACTTATCCTCTCCCGTTGGACTACTGCAACTCTCTCCTTGCTGGCTGTCCAGCTTCTGCCATCAGACCCCTACAGCTCATCCAGAATGCCGCAGCTCACCTGGTCTACAACCTCCCTCACTCTTCCCATATCATCCCTCTGCTTGCCAATCTGCACTGGCTACCTATCACAGCTTGTATCAAATTTAAGACACTGATGCTATCTAACCAGGCTGTCAAGTGATTAGGGCCAGCGTATCTCCAGAGTCTGTTCTGTTCCACCCCTACATGCCAGCCAGATCCCTATGATCTGCTACTACTGGTCGCCTGGCCCTTCCTCCTCTCCACTCCTGCCCAGCCCGCTCAAGACCATCTGTTCTGGTTCCCCGTTGGTGGAATTACCTTCCTACTGAAGTCGGAACTGCCAACTCCCTGACCACCTTCAAGTGCAGACTGAAGACTCACCTCTTCAGGTTGCACCTCTCCCCTTCTTCCCTGCCCACTGTGTAACTGCGTTCCAGTCTTGACCAACCCAGGCGGTGTACAGTCTAGCCTGGGGTTAGCCGTTTTGAGTTCTCTATTTAGTTGTGCTTTATATGGTTGGTTTGTTTCCTTGGCTGTTTGAGTATTGGTATTTCAACTGCATATTACACTAGGTATTGCTGTCACTTGTTCAGTTGGTACTACATTCCTGCTCCATCCTTTCCACCCCTAGACATTGTCATCTCCATGGGGGACATCTCTAGGTCTCCTTCAACCAGTGCGAAGAACCTAGGAGTCGTGCTCGACGACAAACTCTCCTCCTCAGCGAACATCGTTGCAGTGACCCGGACGTGTAGATTCCTCCTCTACAACATCCGAAGGTTCTGCCCTTTTCTTACCACCTACTCTACTCAGCTCCTGGTCCAAGTGTTGATCCTCTCCCGCTTGGACTACTGCAACTCTCTCCTTGCTGGCCTTACAGCTTTTGCCATCAGATCCCTGCAGCTCATCCAGAATGCTGTAGCTTGTCTGGTCTACAACCTTCCTCGTTCTTCCCATGTCACCCCTCTGCTTGCCAACCTGCACTGGCTACCTATCGCAGCTCACATCAAATTTAAGACATTGGTGCTAGCTTACCAGATTCTCAAGGGGTTAGGGCCAGCATACCTCCAGAGTCTGATCCGCCCCTACACATCAGCCAGATCCCTACACTCTACTACTACTGGTCACCTGGCCCTTCCTCCTCTCCACTCCTGCCCAGCCTGCTCAAGACTGTTTTCTGTCCTGGTTCCCCGTTGGTGGAATAACCTTCCCACTGAGGTCAGAACTGCTGACTCCCTGACCACCATCAAGCACAGATTGAAGACTCACCTCTTCAAGCTGCACCTCTCCCCTGCCCACTGTGTAACTGCATTTCGGTCAAGACCAACCCAGGCTGTGTACCGTTCAGCCTGGGGTTAGCAGTTTGAGTTCTCCATTTAGCTATACTTTATATGGTTGATTTGTTTCCTTGGCTGTTTGAGTATTGATACTTCAACAGAATATTTAACAGTTATTCCATGAAATCGAGCCGTACATGAGCTGATAGCTGACCAGGAGCATAGCGCCGAGTGTTTATTATATCCACATTCACTGGATTTTGAGAAAAAGAGCATTTTTTTTCAAATTCGATAAATAAAAATTTATACAAAACATCTGACAAAATAATTTCCACTTAGAATGTAAACAAACTGGTGAAATGACAGTAGCAATGTGTGAAAAATGCTGCTATAATAATAATAATTCGTGAAAAATAAAAAAGATAAGTTCTTACCATGGGCGGCAAGGTGGTGTAGTGGTTAGCGCTGTCGCCTCACAGCAAGAAGGTCCGGGTTCGAGCCCCGTGGCCGGCGAGGGCCTTTCTGTGCGGAGTTTGCATGTTCTCCCCGTGTCCGCGTGGGTTTCCTCCAAGTGCTCCGGTTTCCCCCACAGTCCAAAGACATGCAGATTAGGTTAACTGGTGACTCTAAATTGACCGTGAGTGTGAATGGTTGTCTGTGTCTATGTGTCAGCCCTGTGATGACCTGGCGACTTGTCCAGGGTGTACCCCGCCTTTCGCCCGTAGTCAGCTGAGATAGGCTCCAGCTTGCCTGCGACCCTGTAGAACAGGATAAAGCGGCTACAGATAATGAGATGAGATGAGTTCTTACCATCAAATACTTTTATTCCATATTTTGTTGCTTTTTTATTTTTGGGGGTTTTGTTTTCAAGTAGAGTTTTTATTTCATCCTCACTTGGTTCAGCAACATGCTCTGCCATTTTGTTTTTCCTTGACTCATGGTATATGAGCTGATAGCCTAGTAGAAGAGTAGCCAATCAGAGCGTGCGATTGCTCATCCAGTGAATGTGGATAGAATATTACACTAAGTATGGTTGTCACTTGTTCAACTGGCACTAGAACTCATCTCATCATCTCTAGCCGCTTTATCCTGTTCTACAGGGTCGCAGGCAAGCTGGAGCCCATCCCAGCTGACTACGGGCGAAAGGCGGGGTACACCCTGGACAAGTCGCCAGGTCATCACAGGGCTGACACATAGACACAGACAACCATTCACACTCACATTCACACCTATGGTCAATTTAGAGTCACCAGTTAACCTAACCTGCATGTCTTTGGACTGTGGGGGAAACCGGAGCACCCGGAGGAAACCCACGCGGACACGGGGAGAACATGCAAACTCCACACAGAAAGGCCCTCGCCGGCCACGGGGCTCAAACCCGGACCTTCTTACTTTGAGGCGACAGCGCTAACCACTACACCACCGTGCCACCCCTGGCACTAGAACTTTCTTGTCTAAAAAGTTTAGGACTTTGTGGAACTGACTTCTGCACTCCTTGTACACCGCTCTGGATAAGAGCATCTGCTAAATGCCATGTAATGTAAATACTACCATAGTGACTGCACTACATATGGTATAACATAATAGTTTCTATACCCTACATAGTGCATGATTTTAAAAAAAAATTTTTAACAGGGATCCAGACATTTGGGATTCAGCTCTGTACTTCTGGTCCAGGTTTGTTGCATTCAGTAGGATGAATGCAAAATAACACCTGTCCCACTGTGACCAGTAGGGAATAAAATAATGGTTACTACAACATCAAAAGTTTATTAATAATTCAATTGGTCCAAGTACGTTTTCATACATTTAGGACTGAACTCTTTCCTATATATAACGAGTGACTTTAAACCCTCTGTGTCATGGAAAACAGTGAGCCATTTGGGAAGTCGTGTGCTGACTCAGCTATCTGAAAACATACTTGTCATTCGTGTTCAGCAGCGAGAAAATGATTCCCAGCTGCGCAACGGATAAGGTTTCCCTCAAAGAGCTAACCGGAGTCGCCAAAACAGCCGTCCGAAGGCTCCTGAGTCCCTCAACTGGATCCTCCATTTCGGCTATTTCTGCTAGCAAACTTCCGATAACCGCCGCCATGATGCTCAGAATGTTTGAAATGCGTCACGACCACTGATCTCTACGTAAAATATCTGGAGAGCTCATTGGCCAATCAGAGTGAAGCCATCTGGCCGCCATATTACCACGCACATCGGAGCTACACAAAACTGGATATGTTGCTCATCTAATTATTGAGAAACAAACAAACAAACAAACAAACAAAAAACATAAACTGGACGTATTATTCATCTAACTGGACATGTTATTTATACACGCGTGTGTATGAACGCGTATGTGCGTGCGCACTGTGTGAATGGTTGATTTTTGTGTGGCGTTTGTGTTTTAATCATAATGTTCAGCATTCAATACATTTTATCATCATTGATACATTCAGGAAGATTCTCATCTCATCTCATTATCTCTAGCCGCTTTATCCTGTTCTACAGGGTCGCAGGCAAGCTGGAGCCTATCCCAGCTGACTACGGGCGAAAGGCGGGGTACACCCTGGACAAGTCGCCAGGTCATCACAGGGCCGACACATAGACACAGACAACCATTCACACTCACATTCACACCTACGGTCAATTTAGAGTCACCAGTTAACCTAACCTGCATGTCTTTGGACTGTGGGGGAAACCGGAGCACCCGGAGGAAACCCACACGGACACGGGGAGAACATGCAAACTCCACACAGAAAGGCCCTCGTCGGCCACGGGGCTTGAACCCGGACCTTCTTGCTGTGAGGCGACAGCGCTAACCACTACACCACCGTGCCGCCTTCAGGAAGATTACTGCAGATTTTTATTATTATTATTAATTGAGAGTATGCTGTGTGCATTTTGGCTGCCGCTTCTCACTGGAGCTTTTTATTTTTCTTTCTTTCTCCTTTTGTTTTTCTTTTTGTGTTTGTATACAACCCCGATTCCAAAAAAGTTGGGACAAAGTACAAATTGTAAATAAAAACGGAATGCAATGATGTGGAAGTTTCAAAATTCCATATTTTATTCAGAATAGAACATAGATGACATATCAAATGTTTAAACTGAGAAAATGTATCATTTAAAGAGAAAAATTAGGTGATTTTAAATTTCATGACAACAACACATCTCAAAAAAGCTGGGACAAGGCCATGTTTACCACTGTGAGGCATCCCCTTTTCTCTTTACAACAGTTTGTAAACGTCTGGGGACTGAGGAGACAAGTTGCTCAAGTTTAGGGATAGGAATGTTAACCCATTCTTGTCTAATGTAGGATTCTAGTTGCTCAACTGTCTTAGGTCTTTTTTGTCATATCTTCCGTTTTATGATGCGCCAAATGTTTTCTATGGGTGAAAGATCTGTACTGCAGGCTGGCCAGTTCAGTACCCGGACCCTTCTTCTACGCAGCCATGATGCTGTAATTGATGCAGTATGTGGTTTGGCATTGTCATGTTGGAAAATGCAAGGTCTTCCCTGAAAGAGACGTCGTCTGGATGGGAGCATATCTTGCTCTAGAACCTGGATATACCTTTCAGCATTGATGGTGTCTTTCCAGATGTGTAAGCTGCCCATGCCACACGCACTAATGCAACCCCATACCATCAGAGATGCAGGCTTCTGAACTGAGCGCTGATAACAACTTGGGTCGTCCTTCTCCTCTTTAGTCCAAATGACACGGCGTCCCTGATTTCCATAAAGAACTTCAAATTTTGATTCGTCTGACCACAGAACAGTTTTCCACTTTGCCACAGTCCATTTTAAATGATCCTTGGCCCAGAGAAGACGTCTGCGCTTCTGGATCATGTTTAGATACGGCTTCTTCTTTGAACTATAGAGTTTTAGCTGGCAACGGCGCATGGCACGGTGAATTGTGTTCACAGATAATGTTCTCTGGAAATATTCCTGAGCCCATTTTGTGATTTCCAATACAGAAGCATGCCTGTATGTGATGCAGTGCCGTCTAAGGGCCCAAAGATCATGGGCACCCAGTATGGTTTTCCGGCCTTGACCCTTACGCACAGAGATTCTTCCAGATTCTCTGAATCTTTTGATGATATTATGCACTGTAGATGATGATATGTTCAAACTCTTTGCAATTTTACACTGTCGAACTCCTTTCTGATATTGCTCCACTATTTGTCGGCGCAGAATTAGGGGGATTGGTGATCCTCTTCCCATCTTTACTTCTGAGAGCCGCTGCCACTCCAAGATGGTCTTTTTATACCCAGTCATGTTAATGACCTATTGCCAATTGACCTAATGAGTTGCAATTTGGTCCTCCAGCTGTTCCTTTTTTGTACCTTTAACTTTTCCAGCCTCTTATTGCTCCTGTCCCAACTTTTTTGAGATGTGTTGCCCATCTCATTATCTCTAGCCGCTTTATCCTTCTACAGGGTCGCAGGCAAGCTGGAGCCTATCCCAGCTGACTACGGGCGAAAGGCGGGGTACACCCTGGACAAGTCGCCAGGTCATCACAGGGCTGACACATAGACACAGACAACCATTCACACTCACATTCACACCTACGGTCAATTTAGAGTCACCAGTTAACCTAACCTGCATGTCTTTGGACTGTGGGGGAAACCGGAGCACCCGGAGGAAACCCACGCGGACACGGGGAGAACATGCAAACTCCACACAGAAAGGCCCTCGCCGGACCCGGGGTTCGAACCCAGGACCTTCTTGCTGTGGGGCGACAGCGCTAACCACTACACCACCGTGCCGCCGAGATGTGTTGCTGTCATGAAATTTCAAATGAGCCAATATTTGGCATGGAATTTCAAAATGTCTCACTTTTGACATTTGATATGTTGTCTATGTTCTATTGTGAATACAATATCAGCTTTTGAGATTTGTAAATTATTGCATTCCGTTTTTATTTACAATTTGTACTTTGTCCCAACTTTTTTGGAATTGGGGTTGTAGTTTGATGGATTTTTTTTAAAATATTTTGTCTGCTGGTTGTGGCATAACTCCATACCCAGTTTTGGGCATTGGTTCCCTTCAGGCCTTGGTGTGTCGTGGGTGATGCCTGTGCTCCTCGCTATGGACTGCACTGAGCTTGTTGCTCTTTTAACATCAGGGTTGTCCAGAGCTTTGTGTGGCGGTGCTTCTGTGCTTGGTGTGGTGTTCTGAGTGATGTTTCCTGGTGGCGTCACGGTGGCTGTGCAGGTGGTTTGGGACATACCAACTCTCTGTGTGACGGTGCTTCTGTGCTCGCTTTGTGGATCCATGGTGTGATGTTCCAAGTGATGTTGTCCAGTGGCATTGCGGTGGCTGTGCAGGTGGTGAGTGATTTATCTTTGTGTATCTTTTGGTGGGACTGTGGGTCGCTATGCCATTGGAATTACATCCTGACCCTCTTTTGTTGGACTCTTTTTTTTTCTTTCCCTAATTGTAAAGCGACCTTGGGTGTGAGAAAGGCACCATATAAATTGAACTAATTATTATTATTATCCATCCATCCATTATCTGTAGCCGCTTATCCTGTTCATGGGCAAGCTGGAGCCTATCCCAGTTGACTATGGGCGAGAGGCGGGGTACACCCTGGACAAGTCGCCAGATTATCGCAGGGCTAACACATAGACACAAACAACCATTCACACTCACATTCACACCTATGGTCAATTTATATCCACCAATTAGCCTAAGGGTAATTCCGCCCCAAATCACCAGATTTAGAAAAATGTTCGCCACTGACCATCTCAGATTTGCTTCATACTTTTTGGAAATATTGTCAGTGTGCCCAATGAATAGCGTACAAAATTTTAGGCTTGTACCTTCATTAGTTTCTGAGATATAGGGGCTTAAAAAAGGGGCGTGGCCCCAATTTCACTGTTGAAACACGTGCTACAGAAAACGGACCAACACTCACAGAAATGATTCATGGCAGAGTTAGTTTTTATGCATTTACATCTATTTGATTTTATTTAAAAATGTGTAGGTTTCAAATGTATGCATCAAAATTAATTATAATCTACATAATTTAATCAATTCTAAAATGTATGAAATGTAGTTACTTAATACATATTAATATGGTTTAAATAATCAAAGGTATAAAACAAACATGAGTCTGTTATTTAAAATTTATGTGATTGGTTTTCATAGAAGTTATTAGAAGCAATGGGGAAACCGGAAACGTTGTTAGTCCAATAGAGGGCAATAGCGCAACTTTTTGGAAGCCGGCTGCCAAAGATACATAGAAGAAGAAGAAGACATAAAGAAGAAGCTAAACTCCGGTAAATTCTGGTTAAAGTCAGTTTCATGTTGGACATTAATTTAACATTCAAAATTCAAAGATAAGCCTTGTCAAACCAACTTTGAAAACAAAGACAAACGTCCCTCATTCCAAAAGACTTATTTTTTCCCTGGATATATCACGTTTTAATTTTGAATGTTAAATGAATGTCCAATATGAAACTGACATTACCCAGGTCGACAACGAGGCGTGAGGTGTGTTAAAATTATCTAAAAAAAGTGAATGGGAATTTGTCATTTAATAAAATTACATAAATCTTAAAAGTTAGGGTTAAATATTTCTGTGAGTGTAACTTCCATAAGTCATTACTTTTAAACTATTCATGCAAGATACATGAAAATTTCAAGGAATGTTCTTCAGTGCCAGATGCCTTTAAATACTATAATAGAAAGTTCACAGTTCAATATTTGCCAAGTTATGGCTTGCTGAAAATCTTAAAAAAAAAAAAAAATGTCTTCCATCGTGCTTTGGAGCAACTGTGACCCCCCAACTTTGACTAATACATGCCTTCATCTCTAGTAGGGTTGATTACTGCAATGGCCTTTTCACAGGCCTGCCAAAAAAGACCATCAAACGACTTCAGCTGGTTCAAAATGCAGCGGCTAGGGTTCTCACATGAACAAAAAGAACAGAGCACATTACCCCAATTCTAAGGTCCCTTCACTGGCTTCCAGTAAGCTACAGAATTGACTTTAAAGCATTGCTGCTGGTGTATAAATCTCTAAATGGTACAGGGCCCAATTACCTCTCTGATATGTTGCATTGGCCTAACCCAATCAGATCTACCAGATCGCAACAGAAAAATTTACTATTAAAACCAGTTGTTAAAACAAAGTGTGGTGAAGCAGCTTTTAGCTACTATGCAGTACATCTATGGAACCAACTGCCAGAGGACATTAAAAATGCTCCTGCTGTTGGCAGCTTCAAATCTAGGTTAAAGACCAAGCTGTTTTCAGATGCTTTCTGTTAAATAATTAATATTTTTTACATTTTTTATAATCTTTACTTTCTCTGCATGTTTTAAATTTACTTTAATTTTATTCTATTTTATTCCGCTGGTTTCTTTTTCTTTTTCTCCTTTTTTCTTTTTGGCATTTTATTATTTTAGTTCTACTGTTGTTTAATTCTTATTATTTTCTTTTAATTCTTTTAATTAATTGTTTTAGATTAAAAATAAAATTATTTTATGTAATTTTATTTCTCTATTGTTTACTGTTTTTGTTTTTGCTTCTGTAAAGCACATTGAACTGCCATTGTGTATGAAATGTGCTATATAAATAAACTTGCCTTGCCTTGCCCATATCTCCACATTAAAGTACACCAGATCTTTCAAATTTTCTTATTTATTACTCGTGTTATAGTACTCTTTAGGCAACTAGGTATGTGTTCAAAAGAAATCAAACTTTCTGATTTATTAGGCTTTAAAAAAAATATTTGCACCTATAATTCAAATGCATATTGCAAATGTATGACAAGGTCTACCATAAAAACAATTATACCACTGGAAAGAACTTGTTTTGCTAAGCAAATGCACAAAATATGAAGTTGGTAGCCTAAACCAAACTATAAATATTAAGGTATCAAGTACGGCATGTTTTATGATAGACGGAAATGCTGTCTTAAGGCATATTACAATACAATTACAAACCTACAGTGTAGGGAAAATAACAACCTTAAAAATACTTTATTTGAAGAGCTTAAACAGTGTATTGATTTGCTTTTCCACATCAGATGGAAGTTTATACTGCCTGCCAGTTGATGTAAGTGGGGCATCAATGATTTTCATGATATGCACCAGAGGGTCCCAACAGTTATCCTCTCTCCTGGGCCAGCTGTAAGTCTGAGAGGGACCATGAGGATGCATAAATGTTACTTGAACATCTTGTTCCTCCTCTGATAATGCACAAATGTTGCCTATCCACTACTGTCTGTCATACAAACATACAACATATTTACTAGGAATTGTATCTGCCAGAGAGACTGCTGATTTAACAGGGGTTTTATGCATTACTTGTGGCCGATTCCCACTCATGTCCACAATGAAGCTAGGACCACCTGACACCCTGCTGACCTGCAGCTGGTTGGACATGATTGGAACGAATGAGTGATTGTCTCTTGTTCCAGGAATAGTAGCTGACCTTGAAAATCTTGTCTCCAATGCTTTTCCACTCTCCATAACTTCCCCTGTACCAACCCAGATGAAATGGATGTTCTTGATGTTTTTCTGTCCACAAAAACAGATCAGATGGGGTTAGTATGTGATCACTCGTGACTGCCTGTAAGCTAGCTCGAGCTGCTGACCGCTTTACAGTGCCTCCAATACCATCACAGGGTGATTTACCATAAGAACTGGCAAAGAAATGACATTCTGCCAAAAGTCCAAAATCGTCTGCATGCTTTATTCATCTCATCTCATTATCTCTAGCCGCTTTATCCTGTTCTACAGGGTCGCAGGCAAGCTGGAGCCTATCCCAGCTGACTACGGGCAAAAGGCAGGGTACACCCCGGTCATCACAGGGCTAACACATAGACACAGACAACCATTCACATCTATGGTCAATTTAGAGTCACCAGTTAACCTAACCTGCATGTCTTTGAACTGTGGGGGAAACCGGAGCACCCGGAGGAAACCCACGCAGGCATGGGTAGAACATGCAAACTCCACACAGAAAGGCCCTCGCCAGCCACGGGGCTCGAACCCAGACCTTCTTGCTGTGAGGCGACAGCGCTAACCACTACACCACCATGCCGCCCGCATGCTTTATTAGATTTGTGAAATTTTTATAGTTTTTGTATTGGGCTGCTGATCCATCACTGAAGTAAATGACCTTTTTCAGCTGGGGATGTATCTGACTGGCAAATGGAAACTCAAATATGTGCTTCGAAGGGATAGTGATTAAAAATCCTCATGAATTTTGTGGTTTTTCAGTTTTTATGCATCTCTGGATGCATCCAAGTAGATTATATTATATACATTTCAAAAGACTCTTCACACCCCAGTCATTGTCTCTTCCAGCTTTTGCCATCAGGCAAGAGATACAGAGCAATGAAAACCAGGACAAACCGCCTAAAAAACAGTTTTTATTCCAAAGCAATCATGACTTTAAACTCAAATGTGCAATAGAACTATTCTTGGCCAATGTGCAATTTGTGCAAATATATAGGTGTATATTTCTTCTTATCAGTGCAATCTGTGTGCATACAGAACCAAAACAATTCTGTTCGTACTATTTTAAGTGCAATCCGTGTACATGTAGAACCATACAATAGTTTTCTGTTTATATTCTGTTTATATCATTTTACCAGTGCAACTCTGTATACTTTACTATTTATTTTTATACTTTATTTGTTCCCCACCCCTTCTTTCTTTCTTTCTTTCTTTCTTTCTTTCTTTCTTTCTTTCTTTCTTTCTTTCTTTCTTTCTTTCTTTAACTCATAATGAGTCAACAGCACCTTCAATTTCATTGTACCTTTAGAAAAGTGACAATAACAATAAAGACTTGTATGCCTTAAAACAGCATTTCCGTCTATCGTAAAACATGTTGTACTTACTGTTGTAATAACTGTTGGGACCCTCTGGTGCATATCATGAAAATCATTGATGCCCCACTTACATCAACTGGCAGGCAGTATAAACTTCCATCTGATGTGGAAAAGCAAATCAATACACTGTTTAAGCTCTTCAAATAAAGTATTTTTAAGGTTGCTATTTTCCCTCCAATGTAGGTTTGTAATTGTATTGTAATATGCCTTAAAACAGCATTTCCGTCTATTGTAAAACATGCCGTACTTGATACCTTATGGTTTAGGGTACCAACTTCATATTTTGTGCATTTGCTAAGCAAAACAAGTTCTTTCCAGTGGTATAATTGTTTTTATGGTAGACCTTGTCATACATTTGCAATATGCATTTGAATTATAGGTGCAAAATGTTTTTTATTTTTATTTTTAAAGCCTAATAAATCAGAAAGTTTGATTTCTTTTGAACACATACCTAGTTGCCTAAAGAGTACTATAACATGAGTAATAAATAAGAAAATTTGAAAGCTCTGGTGTGCTTTAATGTGGAGATATGGTGTGTGTGTGTGTGTGTGTGTCAAAGTTGCTCCAAAGCACGATAGAAGACCTTTTTTTATGATTTTCAGCAAGCCATAACTTGGCAAATATTGAACTGTGAACTTTCTATTATAGTATTTAAAGGCATCTGGCATTGAAGACCAGTCCTTGAAATTTTCATGTTTCTTGCATGAATAGTTTAAAAGTAATGGCTTATGGAAGTTAGGTCCGTTTTCTGTAGCACGCGTTTTGACAGTGAAATTGGGGCCATGCCCCTTTTTTAAAGCCCCTATATCTCAGAAACTAATGAAGGTACAAGCCTAAAATTTTGTACACTATTTATTGGGCACATTGACAATATTGCCAGAAAGTATGAAACAAATCTGAGATGGTCAGTGGCGAGGCCTTTGGTGATTTCTCCATGGATTGACCCCTAACCTGCATGTCTTTGGACTGTGGGGGAAACTGGAGCACCCAGAGGAAACCCATGCAGACATGGGAAGAACATGCAAACTCCACACAGAAAGGCCCTCGTCGGCCACTGGGCTTGAACCCAGGACCTTCTTGCTGTGAGGCGAGAGTGCCAACCACTACACCACCGTGCTGCCCCTAATTATTATTATTATTATTAATATTATATTAATATTAATAATTTGACCAAATAGAAAATAAATAGACAATACATGCATGACAGAGAAGAAAACAAAGTGTACATTACAACATGACAGAACAATTCTGGTTTACACAGAGATGGAGACAGTATGTGGGTCCCAATCGGTTTCTCTGTGTGTTTTACTACTGCCTTTCTATAAACTATGGAGAACAGAGCGAGAAGATACAGTGTCTTGCAAAAGTATTCATCACCCTTCGTGTTTGTTTTGTGGCATTACAAGCTGGAATTAAAATGGATTTTTGGGGGGTTAGCACCATTTGATTTACACAACATGCCTACAACTTTAAAGGTGCAAATTGTTTTTTATTGTGACAAGTTAGATCAATTGTATTGGTGTACAGCAATCTTCAAGTTATGCCAAAGATTGTCAGTTGGATTGAGGTCTGGGCTTTGATTAGGCCATTCCAAAACATTTAAGTGTTTCCCTTTAAACCACTCCAGTGTAGCTTTAGCAGTATGTTTAGGGTCATTGTCCTGCTGCGATGTGAACCTTCGTCCCAGTCTCAAACATCTGTCTGACTCAAACAGGTTTTCCTCCAGAATTGCCCTGTATTTAGTGCCATCCATCTTTCCTTCAGTCCTGACCAGCTTTTCTGTCCCTGCAAATGAAAAACATCCCCACAGCATGATGCTGCCACCACAATGCTTCACTGTAGGAATGGTGTTAGGGTGATGGGAAATGTTGGGTTTGCACTACCCATGGCATTTCCCATGATGGCCAAAAAGTTCAGTGTTCGTCTCATCTGACCAGAGAATCTTCTTCTATGTGTTTAGGGAGTCTGCGACGTACTGTTGGACAAACTCCAAACGTGTTTTCTGATTTTTTTTCTTTAAGCAATGGCTCTTTTCTGGCCACTCTTCTATAAAGCCCCGCTCTGTGGTTTGTAAGGCTTAAAGTGGTCCTATGGACAGATACCTCCATCTCTGCTGTGGATCTTTGCAGCTCCTTCAGTGTTATCTTTGGTGTCTTTGTTGCATCTCTGATTAATGACGTCCTTGTCTGGTCTGTGAGTTTTGGTGGGCGACCTTCTCTTGTCAGGTTTGTAGTGGTGCCCCAGAAGCTGAAGGGCTTTAGATGCCTGGAGATGGCTTCTCAGCTCTTTCTAGGCACATTTTTGTGATCTTCAAAGGCCAAGTTACACTAGACATTAGTTGCTAATTACACTACAAATTTCATCTAATTTACAAGAAAATGTCAGGAGATTAAAGAAAAACATGCTGAAAGTTATACCCAAGAAAGCAGTAGTACACAAAAGACATGTCTAGAAAAAAGTATGGGGGGCAAGGATGTTCCAGTTGGTTACAACTTACTGGTACTCATATGTAGGTACTATAATAACACTCATGAAACATTATGTCAACAATGACTTTTTTATAATAAGTCTATAAGAAATTGAGTAATTAACAATACAACTATTCTTACATAATAGAGTTAAAATTTTGTGTAAGAGATTCCAAGTAACCTTGTAACAAAATTACTTTTTAAATGACTCAGAATTAGACATTGGATTATCATTTGGCATTCAGACTAAAATCTGCTGGACTAGAACTTAGAAAACAGAAGAAAACATAATGAAAGAAAAACCAATCATGCCGTTACCATGTGAACAGTCTTTTATGAATGCGTAAGTGGGCACTTAGCGCTCTGTTCATCATGCTTGTATGATAAAAATTCGCGAAGATATTTATCTAAATACATGACCTACTCATTCTAAACCTGCCGAGCTTCGCCGGAGAAGCTCTTGAGCCTGGAGGGTTAAAATACAATGGAAAAAACACTTTGTCAGGGTCGAAAACCTGTAGTAGTCTATTTTCTTTTAACGTTAGTGGTATACCTACCAGGCAACACAGTGGTGTAGTGGTTAGCACTGTCACCTCACAGCAAGAAGGTTCTGGGTTTGAGCCCAGTGGCCGACGGGGGCCTTTCTGTGTGGAGTTTGCATGTTCTCCCTGTTTCTGTGTGGGTTTCCTCTGGGTGCTCCGGTTCCCCCCCAGTCCAAAGACATACAGGTTAGGCTAATTGGTAGTTCTAAATTGACCATAGGTGTGAATAGTTGTTTGTCTCTATGTGTCAGCCCTGCGATGATTTGGCGACTTGTCCAGGGTGAACCCCGGACATAGTCAGCTGGGATAAGCTCCAATCACAGGCCATGTTGTGACATAACGTATTCGCCCAGTGTAACATTTGGAAGAAAATTAGAAGGAGATTAGACCCAAATCTTTACAATTTTTTCATGGGCCATCCAGTTTGATGCTTTTGAAATAGAGACCGACACATTCAAATTATTTTTTATCGGCCATCCAGTCTGATTGTTTTGAAATACAGATAGACAAATGTGAAAATTACCGGTCAATGTCCGCTGGTCCTGGCTTATTTCCCACACTGCATATATACATTTGACATGGAGGGTAGGATTTATCAGATGTTTAGTCAAAAGTTTACCCATCATTCCAGTATAGACTTGAAAGTAGATTTAATAAAGGGTAAGCAGGCATCAATACTATGCATGTTTGATAATGAATAAGCCTTTTTAGATCTCTAGGAGTGTGAAATATTAATTGTAGGTCAGGTGGATTATACTGTACACTTGCTTAAGTGTAAAATAAATACACATAAAGACACTGTGTCATTGATATGAAACACCCCAACTGCATAAAATAGTCTTAGTGTTTCGAATGGCTCCCTCTTGTGGACATTTATCAACCTTGTAAACAGAGGAAAAGTACTGAAGGTATTTCGTGCATGAAATAATTTTTTTTAATTCTATGATTTCTTATACTGTATATACTAAATAAATTAACATTGTATGTAATGCTTCTAGACAAAACAGAACTAAAGTAGCTTGGTGATCACAGCAGTGGATGTTCATGTTAATGATGATCATGCACTAATAATACAGGTACAAAAAAAACAAAGAGTATGACTTAAAGGGGCCAGCTCACCCTTCCCATAATCCTCTATGCCAAGTAGCGAGTTGCCATTTTGAATGCTAGCGATATTCCAAAAAGATGCACATTGATCATCAGGAGTCAGCGCCAGAGATTTTCTTTCGCTGTTGCTATGGGGTCGCTTGACTTGTCAGTGAGGGTGCTCTGAATTTTAGGATTTCCCAGTGATGTGCCAGTCACCACAGTTTAATTACTTCCGCCAAGGAGATTATGTTTTCAGTTTGTTTGTTTGTTTGTTTGTTTGTTTGTTTAATCTAATTGCAGGATTATGCAAAAATGACTGGCTTGATTTTCGTGAAACTTGGTGGAAAGGTGTAGCATGGGCCAATGGAGAACCCATTAAATTTTGGAGCAGATTTGACTCACAGGGCAGCTCAACGAATTTAGTTATGCTTTTGCTAACGTTGCAGCATTTGGCCTTGGCAGAGGTCTGTGCTCTCTAAGTGCCCTTCTAATTTCTATTGCAACACCTCCTACACACATACACACGTACACACATATGCAGTACTTGCTCTGCAACAGTTACAATGCCATTCTGTGTTAAACACAATGCAAGATATTCAGCTCGTGGGATGTAAGGCTGCCAGCCTACATAAACACACCTCCGAATATAAAATTTCACACAATTATGCCAGGGACAGGGTTTGCACACAAGCAGCAAGCAACAGACCCAGGTTTGTGCACATTTCAGCCACAGAATCTGAGATAACAAACTCATGCTGCCAGTTACCAACACCTCAATTAATGAATCAACACTTTTCTATTCCATAAGACGAATGCTGTATGAATGAGCATCACGTGGAGATTAGCACCACATTCAATATCTTCATAACAAAACAATGTGTCTGTTGATTAAGTTGCCACATGCGGATGTTTATGAAGTGCAAAAATGATCCATTACAAAATCATTAATTGATAATTGCTAAAAAAAAAAAATTGCACTCTGGCTAACAGGCCGTGAAAGTAAGTTCAAAAGTTCAATGTGTGCTTCATGTTTTTTAGTCTAAAAATAATCATTTAGGGTGGCACGGTGGTGTAGTGGTTAGCGCTGTCGCCTCACAGCAAGAAGGTCCTGGGTTCGAGCCCCGGGGCCGGCGAGGGCCTTTCTGTGCGGAGTTTGCATGTTCTCCGCGTGGGTTTCCTCCGGTTTCCCCCACAGTCCAAAGACATGCAGGTTAGGTTAACTGGTGACTCTAAATTGACCGTGAGTGTGAATGGGTGTCTATGTGTCAGCCCTGTGATGACTTGTCCAGGGTGTACCCCGCCTTTCGCCCATAGTCAGCTGGGATAGGCTCCAGCTTGCCTGCGACCCTGTAGAAGGATAAAGCGGCTAGAGATGATGAGAATAATCATTTAAAAAAATTACTGGATTTATTTATTTTTCAATTTGTAAATTATGCTATTCACGTATTAAGCATTAAAAATTCTAAAGAAACCCCAGAAATTCCTTGGGGGTGCTAACGGGGTGTTATGGCTGTCCTATGAGTAGGTACAGCGCCCCAAGTCCCTCCCTGGCGCCACCCATGCATCTCAATACAAAGTCCTTTTATCTCTCTGTAGAACACTGCAGTTCCTGATAGTTCTTAGGAACTATAGTTCCTAGTTTTCCCAGCAGATGGAGGTGAGAATCCAGCACAAGTCACCCTATCTTGGTCTGGAGTTTGACCATTGGTGGGTTTTGCTACCTGTACTAGAGAAGCTGGCATCAGCATCCACATCACCGTGTGTATAATTGCCTGGGACATCAGTGAAACTAATGAAGTCACAATTGACTGGACATTAATTTACAAATCTCATCTTACAAAAACTGCTGCCAAGCTCAAAAGTCACAACAAACTACCTATTATGTGTACTGTCATATATTTGGGAAACCACGGCCTAATGGTTAGAGAAGGAGCTTTGGGACCAAAAGGTTGTCGGTTTGATTCCGTGGACCAGAAGGAATGGCTGAAGATCCATTGAGCAAGGCACCTAAACCCCCAACTGCTCCCCAGGCTGCTCTGGGTATGCTGTATATTGCTCTGGATAAGAGTGTCTGTGAAATGCCTGTAATGGAATTTGCAATTTATGTAGTCCTCTGCACCTTGGTGATCTTTGGTTATGTTTTGCACCATGGTCTTGAAGAAACAACATTTCACTACAATGTACATTATATAGAGGAATGACACACACACACAAAACAAACAAACAGAACTCTCCCCCCAAAACAAACAAACAAACAAAAAAAAAACAACAACCCCACTTAGCGTGACTTGGTGTGTGTGTGTGTGTGTGTGCGCGTATGCGCATGCACAGCTGCAACCCCCCTCTAGTGGAACATATTGCCCATAACATTTTTCTGATTCATGTTTCTTTCTGTTATTAAATTACATTTCCTATCATAAATTATTAACGTACATACTAAAGTGCAAACATAATTATATACATTATATGGAAACACAGGCGGCACGGTGGTGTAGTGGTTAGCGCTGTCGCCTCACAGCAAGAAGGTCCTGGGTTCGAGCCCCGGGGCCGGCGAGGGCCTTTCTGTGTGGAGTTTGCATGTTCTCCCCGTGTCCGCGTGGGTTTCCTCCGGGTGCTCCGGTTTCCCCCACAGTCCAAAGACATGCAGGTTAGGTTAACTGGTGACTCTAAATTGACCGTAGGTGTGAATGTGAGTGTGAATGGTTGTCTGTGTCTATGTGTCAGCCCTGTGATGACCTGGCGACTTGTCCAGGGTGTACCCCGCCTTTCGCCCGTAGTCAGCTGGGATAGGCTCCAGCTTGCCTGCGACCCTGTAGAAGGATAAAGCGGCTAGAGATAATGAGATGAGATGAGATATGGAAACACGTGTTACTGGGAAATACACCACTCGTATTTTTCATACATGCCACATCTGGGATATGAGATTCAAAACCATGACATAAATAGAGGATACTGCACAGTTTCATGAAGTTATGAGGTTTATCTTTGAGTGGTGAACATATTCACGAGTGAGCTAAGTGAACGAGTGAAAATATTTTCAACATGAGAAGATAAACTTCATTCACTGTGTAATGTTCTTTGTTATATGGACACATCCACAAAAAAAAAAAGAAAAAAACCCCGCCACAAGTTAATCAAAAAGAGTTTAAATTTTGAACTGGTTCACCATTTTGACAATGCGGAAAAACTTCATATCTCCAAGCCGTGTGATTTTCTTTTTATTGTATGGACACATTCACAAACAAAAAGTACCCAAATTTATCAAAACAATTCATTGATTTCCTCATGAGTGACATACAGAGAATTATGTCATGGTTTTGGATCTCCATGTCCTGGATGTGGCTCATAAGAAAAATATGAGTCGTGTATTTCCCAGTAAAACACTTCTTTCCATATAATATATCTCTGTATGTCGCTCATGAGGAACTATATATAACTATAACATATAACTATGAATTATTTTGATAAATTTGGGTACTTTTTGTTTGTGAATGTGTCTATATAATAAGAAAATCACACATTGGTTTGAAGATATGAAGTTTATCTTCTGGTGTTGAAAAACTCGCATTTTTCATACGAAATATATTGCGGATCTGAGTGACATATTTCAGTAATATTGACTGGCATTGAGTGGTCTATCAGATATATTCCATTCAGCTAGCATGATATTGAATGAGTCGAGGACGAGTTCAATATCATGCTAGCTGAATAGAATATATCTGACATACCATGAAAAAAACTAGCCAATATTATTATTATTATTATTATTATTATTATTATACATATTGGATAGAGGGCGGCACGGTGGTGTAGTGGTTAGCACTGTCATCTCACAGCAAGAAGGTCCGGGCTCGAGCCCCGTGGCCGGCGAGGGCCTTTCTGTGTGGAGTTTGCATGTTCTCTCCGTGTCTGCGTGGGTTTCCTCCGGGTGCTCCGGTTTCCCCCACAGTCCAAAGACATGCAGGTTAGGTTAACTGGTGACTCTAAATTGACTGTAGGTGTGAATGTGAGTGTGAATGGTTGTCTGTGTCTGTGTGTCAGCCCTGTGATGACCTGGCGACTTGTCCAGGGTGTACCCTGCCTTTCGCCCGTAGTCAGCTGGTATAGGCTCCAGCTTGCCTGCGACCCTGTAGAACAGGATAAAGTGGCTAGAGATAATGACAAAAAGTTAAGAACAGAGGGATAACTTACCAATATCCAATGCTGATTCTGATCCACTGTAATTCAATGTTCTGTCGATCCAATGTACATGTAAAAAGTCAAAGTTCTAACAATAAAAATGGTCTAACTCCAAAAGCCTGAACAACAACCCAACTTATCTTATGACATTTTCAATTCACTGTGACAGTTTACTGTGGGTGCTGTCGGCGAACAAAGAAATGGTTCTGCGCATACGCAGCAGAAAACTCTCTCGCTAATATTCGCATCAGCTCCGACGTGTGACATCATGTTGTCTTGACAACCATGCAATATCATAAACCATATTCAACACTCATTCTCCATTCTCATTCTCATAGAGTGATGTAATACACGTAGGATTAGTGATATGCTAACAATATTGCATGCTATCAAACCAAATGAATGAAACCTGCTAAAAGGGAATAGAATACATGTTTTTATTCCATCGAATAAGTGTCCTGTATGTACAACCCCGATTCCAAAAAAGTTGGGACAAAGTACAAATTGTAAATAAAAACAAAATGCAATAATTTACAAATCTCAAAAACTGATATTGTATTCACAATAGAACATAGACAACATATCAAATGTCGAAAGTGAGACATTTTGAAATTTCATGCCAAATATTGGCTCATTTGAAATTTCATGACAGCAACACATCTCAAAAAAGTTGGGACAGGGGCAATAAGAGGCTGGAAAAGTTAAAGGTACAAAAAAGGAACAGCTGGAGGACCAAATTGCAACTCATTAGGTCAATTGGCAATAGGTCATTAACATGACTGGGTATAAAAAGAGCATCTTGGAGTGGCAGCGGCTCTCAGAAGTAAAGATGGGAAGAGGATCACCAATCCCCCTAAATCTGCGCCGACAAATAGTGGAGCAATATCAGAAAGGAGTTCAACAGTGTAAAATTGCAAAGAGTTTGAACATATCATCATCTACAGTGCATAATATCATCAAAAGATTCAGAGAATCTGGAAGAATCTCTGTGCGTAAGGGTCAAGGCCGGAAAACCATACTGGGTGCCCGTGATCTTCGGGCCCTTAGACGGCACTGCATCACATACAGGCATGCTTCTGTATTGGAAATCACAAAATGGGCTCAGGAATATTTCCAGAGAACATTATCTGTGAACACAATTCACCATGCCATCCGCCGTTGCCAGCTAAAACTCTATAGTTCAAAGAAGAAGCCGTATCTAAACATGATCCAGAAGCGCAGACGTCTTCTCTGGGCCAAGGCTCATTTAAAATGGACTGTGGCAAAGTGGAAAACTGTTCTGTGGTCAGACAAATCAAAATTTGAAGTTCTTTATGGAAATCAGGGATGCCGTGTCATTCGGACTAAAGAGGAGAAGGACGACCCAAGTTGTTATCAGTGCTCAGTTCAGAAGCCTGCATCTCTGATGGTATGGGGTTGCATTAGTGCGTGTGGCATGGGCAGCTTACACATCTGGAAAGACACCATCAATGCTGAAAGGTATATCCAGGTTCTAGAGCAACATATGCTCCCATCCAGATGACGTCTCTTTCAGGGAAGACCTTGCATTTTCCAACATGACAATGCCAAACCACATACTGCATCAATTACAGCATCATGGCTGCGTAGAAGAAGGGTCCGGGTACTGAACTGGCCAGCCTGCAGTACAGATCTTTCACCCATAGAAAACATTTGGCGCATCATAAAACGGAAGATATGACAAAAAAGACCTAAGACAGTTGAGCAACTAGAATCCTACATTAGACAAGAATGGGTTAACATTCCTATCCGTAAACTTGAGCAATTTGTCTCCTCAGTCCCCAGACGTTTACAGACTGTTGTAAAGAGAAAAGGGGATATCTCACAGTGGGAAACATGGCCTTGTCCCAACTTTTTTGAGATGTGTTGTTGTCCTGAAATTTAAAATCACCTAATTTTTCTCTTTAAATGATACATTTTCTCCGTTTAAATATTTGATATGTCATCTATGTTCTATTCTGAATAAAATATGGAATTTTGAAACTTCCACATCATTGCATTCCGTTTTTATTTACAATTTGTACTTTGTCCCAACTTTTTTGGAATCGGGGTTGTATAATGATTTCTGATATTCCACTCCAATGACGTCACTCTCAGTGTTTTCCTGCTGACTTGATGCGTGCCAAAATGCCCAACCAGTTCAACATGAAAATTTTTTTGATTAACTGGTATTTTTTTGGATATGTCTATATAACAAAGAAAATTACATAGTGGCATGAAGATATGAAGTTTATCTTCTTGTGTTGAAAATATTTTCACTCATTCACTTCGCTCACTCATGAAATATGTTCACCACTCAAAGATAAACCTCATAACTTCATGCAACTGTGTAATATCCTCTCTCTCTCTCGCTCATTATATATATTCTTGCTGTGAGGTGACAGTGCTAACCACTACACCACCGTGAGGCCCATATATAACACTCATGTGATTTAGTTGGATCAAAATCATTATTAAGGGCAGGTTAAAGTGAGCAGCTCAAAAATGAATATTAAATTTATATAATTACACAAAAGGGGCGGCACGGTGGTGTAGTGGTTAGCGCTGTCGCCTCACAGCAAGAAGGTCCGGGTTCGAGCCCCGTGGCCGGCGAGGGCCTTTCTGTGTGGAGTTTGCATGTTCTCCCCGTGTCCGTGTGGGTTTCCTCCGGGTGCTCCGGTTTCCCCCACAGTCCAAAGACATGCAGGTTAGGTTAACTGGTGACTCTAAATTGACCGTAGGTGTGAATGTGAGTGTGAATGGTTGTCTGTGTCTATGTGTCAGCCCTGTGATGACCTGGCGACTTGTCCAGGGTGTACCCCGCCTTTCGCCCGTAGTCAGCTGGGATAGGCTCCAGCTTGCCTGCGACCCTGTAGAAGGATAAAGCGGCTAGAGATAATGAGAATGAGGGGATTCTTATTTAGCCACTAATTCAGGCATAATAAAGAAATGATTAACTATCATTGCATGGACTTTTGCTCCTCACTGTGCCACACATCTGCCAGATTAAATATCCTGCCTTCAGTTTATCAGTAACAAGATATTAAATCTCAGCTTCTGGCTAACTTTAGAAAAATTCAACACCATTCCAGTTTGCTTACTTAACTACCTTATGCAAAGTTGCAAATATGCTGAAAAGAAAAAAAAAAAAACACTGAGTGATTGTTTTATTTAAAAAAGTGGGAATACTAGCAGCATAAAAATAGATGTTCTGGAACAATATGCTCTACATGCTATACAGACAAGAAAAATCAAAACAAGCTGAATGGAAGTGTATCATTGTATCATTTCTAGGATCTTTTTAATTCGTGAGCACAAAAATTCTCATCTCATCTCATTATCTCTAGCCGCTTTATCCTGTTCTACAGGGTCGCAGGCAAGCTGGAGCCTATCCCAGCTGACTACGGGCGAAAGGCGGGGTACACCCTGGACAAGTCGCCAGGTCATCACAGGGCTGACACATAGACACAGACAACCATTCACACTCACATTCACACCTACGGTCAATTTAGAGTCACCAGTTAACCTAACCTGCATGTCTTTGGACTGTGGGGGAAACCGGAGCACCCGGAGGAAACCCACGCGGACACGGGGAGAACATGCAAACTCCACACAGAAAGGCCCTCGCCGGCCCCGGGGCTCGAACGCAGGACCTTCTTGCTGTGAGGCGACAGCGCTAACCACTACACCACCGTGCCGCCCTGGAGAAAAATTGAAATATATATATATATATAATCAACTCATCTCATTATCTCTAGCCGCTTTATCCTGTTCTACAGGGGCGCAGGCAAGCTGGAGTCTATCCCAGCTGATTACAGGCAAAAGGCGGGGTACACCCTGGACAAGTCGCCAGGTCATCACAGGGCTGACACATAGATACAGACAACCATTCACACTCACATTCACACCTACAGTCAATTTAGAGTCAGTTAACCTAGTCAGAGACACCAGTTAACCTAACCTGCATGTCTTTGGACTGTGGGGAAAACCGGAGCACCCAGAGGAAACCCACGCAGACACGGGGAGAACATGCAAACTCCGCACAGAAAGGCCCTCGCCGGCCATGGGGCTCGAACCCAGACCTTCTTGCTGTGAGGCGACAGCGCTAATATATATCAATCATTGTAACTAATATATTGCACTGTATGGCCAAAGGTTTGTGGACACCCGTCCATCACACCCATATGTGCTTGTTGAACATGCTATTCAAGATTTAGTCCCCACTTTGCTGTTATAATAACCTCCACTTTTCTGGAAAGGCTTTCTGCTAGATTTTTGGAGCTGTGAGTATTTGTCTCTTCCAGTTCATCCAAAAAGTGTTCAATGGGGTTGAGGTCAGGGCTCTGTGCAGGCTACTCGAGTTCCTCCAAACCAACCTTGACAAACCATATCTTCATGGCCCTCATTTTATGCAAAGGGGCTCTCATCTCATCTCATCTCATCTCATCTCATCTCATCTCATCTCATCTCATCTCATCTCATCTCATCTCATCTCATCTCATCTCATTATCTCTAGCCGCTTTATCCTTCTACAGGGTTGCAGGCAAGCTGGAGCCTATCCCAGCTGACTACGGACGAAAGGTGGGGTATACCCTGGACAGGTCACCAGGTCATCACAGGGCTGACACATAGATACAGACAACCATTCACACTCACATTCACACCTATGGTAAATTTAGAGTCACCAGTTAAACTAACCTGCATGTCTTTGGACTGTGGGGAAAACCGGAGCACCCAGAGGAAACCCACGCAGACACGGGGAGAACATGCAAACTCCGCACAGAAAGGCCCTCGCCGGCCACGGGGCTCGAACCCGGACCTTCTTGCTGTGAGGCAACAGCGCTAATATATATCAATCATTGTAACTAATATATTGCACTGTATGGCCAAAGGTTTGTGGACACCCGTCCATCACACCAATACGTGCTTGTTTAACATGCTATTCAAAATTTAGTCCCCACTTTGCTGTTATAATAACCTCCACTTTTCTGCAAAGGCTTTCTGCTAGATTTTTGGAGCTGTGAGTATTTGTCTCTTCCAGGTCATCCAAAAAGTGTTCAATGGGGTTGAGGTCAGGGCTCTGTGCAGGCTACTCGAGTTCCTCCAAACCATCCTTGACAAACCATATCTTCATGGCCCTCATTTTGTGCAAAGGGGCACTCATCTCATCTCATCTCATCTCATCTCATCTCATCTCATCTCATCTCATCTCATCTCATTATCTCTAGCCGCTTTATCCTTCTACAGGGTCGCAGGCAAGCTGGAGCCTATCCCAGCTGACTATGGGCGAAAGGCGGGGTACACCCTGGACAAGTCACCAGGTCATCACAGGGCTGACACATAGATACAGACAACCATTCACGCTCACATTCACACCTACGGTCAATTTAGAGTCACCAGTTAACCTAACCTGCATGTCTTTGGACTGTGGGGGAAACCGGAGCACCCAGAGGAAACCCACGCAGACAAGGGGAGAACATGCAAACTCCGCACAGAAAGGCCCTCGCCGGCCACGGGGCTCGAACCCAGACCTTCTTGCTGTGAGGCGACAGCGCTAATATATATCAATCATTGTAACTAATATATTGCACTGTATGGCCAAAGGTTTGTGGACACCCGTCCATCACACCCATATGTGCTTGTTGAACATGCTATTCAAGATTTAGTCCCCACTTTGCTGTTATAATAACCTCCACTTTTCTGGAAAGGCTTTCTGCTAGATTCTTGGAGCTGTGAGAATTTGTCTCTTCCAGTTCATCCAAAAAGTGTTCAATGGGGTTGAGGTCAGGGCTCTGTGCAGGCTACTCGAGTTCCTCCAAACCAACCTTGACAAACCATATCTTCATGGCCCTCATTTTGTGCAAAGGGGCACTGTCATGCTCAAACTTTTTTTGGCATTTCTGGATAAATTAAAAACATAAAACATAATAAAATAGCTTATATACCATGCATGCATTAAGAGTTCATAACATTGAGTATGTCCTCGGCAAATGAACTTGTCTGCACAAATAACTATATCGGGTGCATGATCTAGAGAAAAAAATGGAATGGAATCTTTGAAACTTTACTTCTGGTTGCAATATATACAAAAGAGAAACATACACTCACCATCTACTTTAATATGGAACACCTGTATACCTGCTTGTTCATATAATTATCCAATCAGCCAGTCAAAGATTGAAAAAAGACCAGAGCTAAAATCAGAAAGAGTTGGGATGGTATGGAAAATCTCATCTCATCTCATTATCTCTAGCCGCTTTATCCTTCTACAGGGTCGCAGGCAAGCTGGAGCCTGTCCCAGCTGACTATGGGCAAAAGGCAGGGTACACCCTGGACAAGTCGCCAGGTCATCACAGGGCTGACACATAGACACAGACAACCATTCACACTCACGGTCAATTTAGAGTCACCAGTTAACCTAACCTGCATGTCTTTGGACTGTGGGGGAAACCCACGCGGACACGGGGAGAACATGCAAACTCCGCACAGAAAGGCCCTTGCCGGCCCCAGGGCTCGAACCCAGGACCTTCTTGCTGTGAGGCGACAGCGCTAACCACTACACCACCGTGCCACCCGGTATGGAAAATGCAAATTAAAAAAAGAAAGCAATGATTTTGAAATTTACTTGACTTGTATTTCATGGCAGACAGCATGAGCCCAAGATATTTCATGTTTTGTCTGGTCAAGTTCATTTCATTTGTTAATATACATCCATTCCTGTGTTTCAGGCCTGCAACACATTTAAAAAACAAACAAAACCAAAACAAAACCTTTGGATGGAGGCAATTTATGGCTAGTAATGAGGTAAAACAATTAAATAATGATGTGATTTGCACTAGCCTAAGCTGAACACACATGATCTCTGATCCCTCAGACAGCACTGCATCAAGAACCATCATTCATCTATAGCTCATAACCACATGGGCTCGAGATTACTTTGGGAAACCTTTATCAAGCACAACAATACAGAGTTACATCCACAAATACCAATTAAAACTTTATTGTGCAAAAAGGAAGCCTTATGTTTGTGTCCAGAAGTGCTGTTGAGTTTTCTGGGCTCAGAGGAATCTGGCATGGACCATCACACAGTGGAAATGTGTACTGTGGTCAGACGAATCGGTATTCCAAGTCTGTTTTTTTCCTTATAAGAAATGGATGCCATGTGTTCCGGGCCAAAGATGAAAAAGACCATCCAGACTGTTACCAGCAACAAGTCCAAAATTCAAGGTCTGTCATGGTATGGGGTTGTGTCAGTGCCCTTTGCAAAGAATACTTACACTTCTGTGATGGCAGCATTAATGCAGAAAAGCACATTTAGATTTTGGAACAACATATTCTGCCTTCAAGACAACATCTTTTCCAGGGATATTTCAACAAGACAATGCAAAACCACATTCTGCACACATTACAAAAGCATGGCTGTGGAAGGAGAAGGAGCCTGTTCCCTCTGTCCCCAATAGAGAATGTGTGGCAAATTTTGAAATGAAAAATACGACAATGACGACCCCCTACTTTTGCACACCTTAAGACCTGTTTGCAGGAAGAATGGGACAAAATAACACCTGAAACGTTTCATCACTTGGTGTCTTCAGTCCCTAAACATCTTTTAAGTGTTGTGAGAAAGAATCCCAACATTACAAAGTGGTAAATACTTTACCGTACCAACTTTTTTAAAAATGTGTTGCAAGAATCAAGATTGAAATATTGTTTTGAATGAAATACAGGTCAAAAATTATTTACAAATCATTGTTTTCAGTTTTAATTTCAATTGCAACATACCATCCCAACTTTTTCTGATTTGGGGTTATACTCAAACCACCACCTCTGGCACCAATAACCACATGCTACAGATAAAGTCAATGAGGTTATATTTTTTGCACATTCTGATATTTGCTATGAAAATTAATTGAAGCACTTGACCTGTGCCCGCATGATTTTATGCATTGTGCTACTGCCACATGATTGGCTGATTGGATATGGATGAATGAGCAGGTGTACTAAAGGGGCAGAGAAAACGTGTTTTCAGAACTTCATACAGTGGACAACATCAAGATGACAAGTGACCATGTTAAAGGTTATCCCAGGACACGATTGTGATACATCCAAGTCCCTTCAATGATAGGGTTCTTTTTGGACAACGGCACATTTTAGAAAGACACCGTAGATGTAGCAGACATTGGATTGTGGTTTTGTGCATCATAAAAGTTGATCAATGTTGGCAAAAACTAAAATCCAGCTTTCCTCACTCGAGTTAACGTAGACGTGTACAAACTATGAAAAGCACTTAAACTATGAAACCAAAAGTACAAGAAAGATTCAGAAGAGACATTTGCCCCAAATCACACAATGATTTAGGTTACTGATGATAAATTAGTGCCCATTTCACCAATAAACCAAGGAATATAGGAAAACATTAGTTAGCATTATTCCTAATGTTAGATAGCATGATTATAAACAGTTAGAGCATCATAGCTGCCACAATACAAAATGCTTTGATAAATACAAAATGTGTTGCAATAGATAGACAGCAGTGATTGGTTTTCAGTCTCATTCTCAGTAACCAGGTTTCCACTGTAGTTTTGCGAACAATAGAAGCGGTATTTTGAAATTTTCAACAAAACACAATTGCAAATGGTCTGCGTTTCCATGGAATTATGTTATACATTTAAATCTGTGTTTTCTCTTCTTGTGATAGTTTATTCTCTAATAGAGCACTCTCTTTTTTCAGAAAGGTAGCATTTCCATTTGGGGCGGCACGGTGGTGTAGTGGTTAGCGCTGTCGCCTCACAGCAAGAAGGTCCTGGGTTCGAGCCCTGGGGCCGGCGAGGGCCTTTCTGTGTGGAGTTTGCATGTTCTCCCCGTGTCCGCGTGGGTTTCCTCCGGGTGCTCCGGTTTCCCCCACAGTCCAAAGACATGCAGGTTAGGTTGACTGGTGACTCTAAATTGACCGTAGGTGTGAATGGTTGTCTGTGTCTATGTGTCAGCCCTGTGATGACCTGGCAACTTGTCCAGGGTGTACCCCGCCTTTCGCCCGTAGTCAGCTGGGATAGGCTCCAGCTTGCCTGCAACCCTGTAGAAAGATAAAGCGGCTAGAGATAATGAGATGAGAATGAGCATTTCCATTTGCTCGTCATGTCATGTGACTTAAATGCGAAAAATGTGTTTCCATTTCAATTTTGTGAAATATTGTTTCATTGAATTGTCTGAAAACCACTTCATGCAAGGAAAAACTTTTTTTTTTGTATGTGAGATGTTTTTTTTCCCCAAAAAAATTCATGTGTTTGCATTAGTTGTTGTTTAGTTTGGAAATTCAAATTGTACATTAAGCATGTTTTGCTCAAATCCTTGAAGCTGTTTGATGCCCAAAATTCACCTTATGATTATATATATATATATATATATATATATATATATATATATATATATATATATATATATATATATATGATTATAGAGAAATTTAATGATGTAGTATTTGAAATGCAGTGAGTGGGTAGTAAGTTTTTATTTCTTTTGAAATATAGTAATTAAAAGTCAAAAGTATTAGGTGGAAACAAAACTCAAGAGTTAGTCAAAGTCCCTTCTCACACCATTTCCGTAGCCCTCTGCCTCTAGCCTATTACATAGCTAGGGTTACAGTGGGGGGCTTGTCCTCTGGTAACCACGAGAGTTTGACTCCCCACTCACCATAAACATTGCAGCATGCCTTGCCAGATGGCAATAGGTACCATTTTTATGATGGTCTTTGGTATGACCCGACCACGAGTAGAACTCACGATCTCCCACGCTAACCACTAGGCCAATTCGCGGTCAAGAGTTAGTACTTATACGTAAAAAAGAAACAAACCCCCTCAAACAAACAGACAGACAGACAGACAGACAGACAAACAAACAAACAAACAAACAAAAACCCAGACTGTACTTTGTTACTTTACACCTCAGAATCATTATACACAGAATACAGTTAAGGGTTTCTCTCTTTGCTCTTTTTATGTGTTTTTTTTTTGTAGGAGAATTTGTGAGGAATACTTTTTTTAAATGATAAAGCTCCCTGTACTCCCTGTACTATGCATTGAATAGTTGAAGCACATGACACAGTCACAGAGAAGATATAAGCCAGTTTAAGGACTAAACTTGTGGTTCAGTTCTACATCCTGGTTAAAGCACAAAAGGAACATTGTTACAGTTGTTTCTATAATTATATAGACATTACACAGGAAATGTGCGCAGTACATACAGTGGACCTAAAAAAGTCTACCCCCAACAAACAAACAAACAAACAAACAAACAAACACAACATATATGCCTGCCTAGATTTTGACAAACAATGTGGTAAAATATTATGGTTTCATGAAACCAAGGTAAAAACAAGACCACTTCTCACCCAGAGAAGACCATCCCCATTGTGAAGCATGGTGGTGGAAGCATCATGTTACAGGGCTGCTTTTCTTCAGCTGGGTCTGGGGCTTTACTCAAGATAAAGGGACTCATGAATAGCTTCTATAGAAGTATTATAATACCAATATATTTTGACAGAAAAACGGCAGTCCTCTTTTAGAAAGCTGAAGATAATGACCCAAACCACTAATCCAGCTCAAGAAAGGAATACTTCATAAGAGGAAGTTCAATACTTTTGGAATGAGCTAGTCATAACCCAGATCTGAAACCCATGGAATGACTTGCAATGTGATAGATCTGGAGTATTTATGCAAGGAAAAGTGGATTTAATTAACCAAATCAAAATGTGCTGAAGTGCTAGACTCTTACTCAAAAACAGTGCTGTAGTAAAAGCAAAGGGTGCTTTAACAAAGTATTAGTTATGGGGTGTACACACTTGTGCAATCAGGTTATTGTGGGTTTTTCTTTTTCTCCCTACTAAAATATTTTTTCTATTTGTTTTTCACTTGAATTTTGTTGCTTTTAGTTGTTAGATCACATTAAAGGTGGTGAAAGAACTGATGTAATTAATTCATCACAAATATCTCAGATTTTAACTGGGGGTGTGTCGGCTTTTTATATCCATTGCATATATTTTATTTGATAGTAGCTTATAGCTAGATTGGAGGAAATGTGATTTGATAAAATTGAGTTGAAAAGAGTATTGTGTGTGTGTGTGTGTGTGTTACTTTATGTAACTTTTTAGAACATGTGATCTACCAAATTTAAAAAAAAAACTTTTTTTCTACTTTTCAGGCATGTTTTGCAACTCCCTGTCTTTTTTTGAAAAGTAAAATCTGTTCACTCTGTAATACAGTAGCAGTGTGTGTGTGTGTGTGTGTCCGTGTGCTTCTGCGTGTTCAAAGGCTCTGTGATATATGCTAGTTTTAGAGCTGCAGACGTCAATGCTGCTTTTAGCGCTCTTTAATTTCAGCTTGACACGCCCTAACCCTTAGTGTGCGCACACACAGACACACATATTGCATCCTTAGATGCTCACTCTTGGCTCTGAGTTGAGTCTGTAATCCAGAGAGAGAGAGAGAGAGAGAGAGAACTACAGAGAAAAGGACTGAGTAAAAAACAAAGCTGAGAGATGAAGGGAGAAAATGGAAAAAAAAAATCCAGGGAAGCTGTATGTCTGATTGCTTCAGACCATGTGTGTGTGTGTGTGTGTGTACAGAAATGGGTGTATCCTGTTTCTTATGAATGCTTCAGTCAGGAACAGGCAACCACCCCCTCGCACACTAAGATCAAACCAAAAGACACATTCATCCATGCATGTGTGTTTGTGTGTGTGTGTTTGGGGAGGGACAAGGGCTGCACTTATTAATGT
Source organism: Neoarius graeffei (assembly GCF_027579695.1). Taxonomy (NCBI): domain Eukaryota; kingdom Metazoa; phylum Chordata; class Actinopteri; order Siluriformes; family Ariidae; genus Neoarius; species Neoarius graeffei. The sequence continues at coordinate 22,840,735 of NC_083580.1, read as the reverse complement.
CACTTTCATCTTTTAGGCAGTGGTGTGTATGTGTGTGTGTGTGTGTGTGGGGGGGGGGGGGTGCAGTGCATCAGTAGGTCACAACTCGTGTGTGCTTGTTTTGTATAGTGTGTGTGTGTGTGTGTGTGTGTATGAGTTATCAATAGCTTCTCTGTTCCTCTTGGGTAAACTAAAGTTGCTTTCTCTCTCTCTCTCTCCACAATATAGGCATACTGTATTAAATTCAGTTTAAAGCTATTATGAAAATGGGTGAAATTAACTTTAATTTCAACCAACTACTCAGCATTCAGTACTCGGTCCACATGCACACAAGATTTTAAAGATAGGAATGAAAATAGTCCATGTAAATGCTTTTCATGTCTCATTTCAAATGTGTAATTTCATGTGTTACTTGCAGCTCGTGGGTGGCACAGTGACACAGTGGCTATCATTGATGCCTCACAGCTTCAGGGTCCTGGGATCAGTTCTGAGGTCAGGTTTCCATATTTGTCCATGTGGGTTTCCCTTGGGTTGTCTAATTTCCTTCCACTGTCCAAAAACCTGTTGGTAGGTGGATTGGCTTTGCCAAATTTCCCCAATCTCTGCCTCTTATTCTGATATTCACAAACACACATACACATCACCTTTTGCTGAGGAATTGGGGGAATGCGAGTTTGTGGCATATGATGCACAAGGTTCGGAAATTACAGTATCTATCTGTAGAAGAAAAAGAAGCCTTCATTTGTCACATGCACACTCAAATTTATCCTCTGCATTTAACCCATCTGAAACAGTGAACACACACAGAGCAGTGGGCAGCCATATTACAGCAGCCCAGGGAGCAGTTAGGGGTACCTTGCTCGAGGGCACTTCAGCCCAAGGCCACCCTATGTTAAACTAACTGTATGTCTTTGAACAGTGGGGGAAACCGGAGCACACCCACGCAGACACAGGGAGAACATGCAAACTCCGCACATAAAGGCCCCCATCAGCCACTGGGCTCGAACCCAGAACCTTCTTGCTGTGAGGCGACAGTGCTAACCACTACACCACCGTGGCTCCAAAGGAATAACTTACTTCCTTTGGAGCCATGAAGCTGGACACTGGAGTAAGGTTTGTGCAGTTAAATATTTTTCTTAACCAAAAGTTGGATTTTCTACTTTGCTTCCACCTCCATTCTATGGTGTAATGTACGCTGGTGAATTAAGGATTTGTTAGGAATTAAGTAATCTATCCTAGAGTTACCATACAGTACATAGGATTATTTATTAAACTTAAATTCTGGGGGAAAACATTTAAGTTTTTTAAAAAAAATTTTATTTTATTTTATTTTTTCCCAAAATGGCCAGATGGGGAGAGTTGGGACCGTTTATCATGTTACAGTTTTTTCCTTGTGGTTTACCCATATAAAATTGTTAAAAAAATTTTGTTAAAAATGTGGATGTGTACCTGCATGAGGATTAATCTTATTTCATTCCTTCTCGAGAATGGAACTGTTTTGTCTCATCAGATTTTGGGTAAACTGGCATTTTTCTATCGCTGTACCAGCAGTGTGTTCATACAGTTCATATGGTACAAGTTTTGATAATAAATAAGAATTAAACATGTAGGCCTAGGTATTTTATTTTTGTTCCATGTGTCCTCACTATGTCCCAAGTCTCCCAACATAATGTCCCATATCTCCCTTCAATGTCTCATATCTCCCTGCAAAAAATAATGACAGAAAAAGTGAAACCTGAAAGCCAGTATATGTGACAGGCTGAGAAACTAATGTTGTGGTAAGAGGGTATAGTAAATACCTGCAAAGAATTTCACACAATCTACAAAAGCTGAAAACTTGTCCCAAGTCTCCCTGCTCTCCCCTACACATACACTCACCAGCCACTTTATTAGGAACATCTGTACACTTAGTCAAGTTTATTGTCAAATATGCTATACATGCTCGACATACAGCACAGATGAAATTTCAGTCCTCTCTGACCCACGGTGCAAACAGGCAATGCAATAAATAAAAATAGAATAATTGAAAAAAAACCAAACAACAACAGTATAAACATTCTAGATAGGAACTAGACATAGACTAAACACTCAGACAAACAATATAAACAGTATAAATAAACAGTATAAACACTAGATAAAAACAAGACATAGACTAAACACTCAGACAGTATAAACAGTGTAAACACTAGATAAGAACTACACACAGACTAAACACTCAAACAGACAATATAAACAGTATAAACACTCTAGATATGAACTAGACGTAGACTAAACACACACACACACACACACACACACACACACACACACACACACACACACACAAATTGGTTCAAATAACCAAACAGTCAAGGGCACTTGAGGTATAGGAGGTAAACATGAAACGTGAAATAAGCAGTATAAACAAACTAGCAGCCGTTAAGATGAGGTAGTGCGGAATAGTGCAAATGAGCGAAGTAAAGTGAGATGTGCAGTCCCTGAGTTCAGTGTGTTAATGAACGATGAGATGTATGTATGTGTGTGTGTGTGTTGCGGGGGGGAAACTGTGAGGATGACATGTCAGATGCTGAAGGGGGGTGTGCGAGCAGAATCTGTGGCAGGGGGCAGAGGGGGGAGGAGGGGCAGAACAGGGAGGGAGTTGAGCCTCCTGACTGCCCGGTGAAAGAAACTGTTCTTGAGCCTGCTGGTTTTGGCCCAGAGACTCCGCAGTCTCCTCCCCGACGGCAGCAGACTGAAGAGGCTGTGAGATGGGTGGGTGGGGTCACCTGCAATCCTGATGGCTTTGCGGGTGAGGCGGGAGTTATAAATATCCATTAGAGAGGGGAGAGAGACACCAATGATCCTCTCAGCTGCTCTCACGATGCGCTGCAGAGACTTGCAGCAAGACACGGTGCAGGCGCCGTACCACACGGTGATGCAGCTGGTCAGGATGTTCTCAATGGTGCCTCGGTAGAAAGTGTGCATGATGGGGGCCGGGGCTCTTGCTCTCCTCAGTTTGCGGAGGAAGTACAGACGCTGTTGGGCTTTTTTGGCCAGTGATGCAGTGTTGTTGCTCCAGGACAGGTCTTCAGAGATGTGCACACCCAGAAACTTGGTGCTGCTCACCCTCTCCACTGCAGCACCGTCGATAGATAGTGGAGCATGCTGGGTGTGCTCTCTCCTGAAGTCCACAACAATCTCCTTCGTCTTCTCCACGTTCAGACGGAGATTGTTGTCCTTGCACCACATGGCCAAGCGGCTCACCTCACTCCTGTAGATTGTCTCATCGCCATTGTTGATGAGACCCACCACAGTCATGTCATCTGCAAACTTAATGAAGAGACTTGCTGTTTTATGCAGATTTATCCTATATAAAATCTTGAGAAGATTTTGGCACTGATGGGAATAAATAACTACAGTATTAAATTAACCTCAGCAAAGTGTGTGTGGTACAATAGCATTGCGGTAACATGGCTAACGAACGCCAGTGAACCAGGTTCGTTTCTCAGCTCCAGTACAAGTAATGGGCTGGGTTTTATTCAGGGCTTTGAAAATACATACATAATCAAATCACACTGGATGTATTAAAATGAATTGTGGAAATGTAACATGATTCAATCATGTGGAACTGATGTACACATTTGAATTAAGCAAATTCAATTAACTTTTTTTTATTTCAGTGTCAAAGGCATGCTCATGCTCGTCTAATTTGGAAAAGTATGTTGAGATAAATTTAGCTCATTGTCCAACATTAACTGACTATATTGAATAACTATGTTGGCCTGTTTTCTTTGCTAATTCCAGGTTAGAATGGCATCAATTCCAGTACCTAACATTCCATTAGCTAGCCTAGGCAGCTAGCTAATGGAAAATATTGCACACTTAAGATACTGAGTGATGATTTTGGGAAAAATGACATAGCTTTAAAACAAAACAAAACAGAACTTAAAAGTTACTTTTCACATGAAAACATGACAAGCCTCATTTCATCACTTAAAATGATTTACATTTGAATAGTTTTAAGTACATTTAAACTTTATAGCATTCAGGGGTGGAAGAGTAATTATTTTATAGTCCTAGTACCCAGAAGAGATGAGTTCCCTTCAGGGAGCTACACTCACTGGCTAGTGGCCACTCTAATAGGAACTTGTTCTTGATTCTAAGATTCCTGTTCTTGGCTGGCAGGAGTGGAAGGCAGTGTAGTCTTCTGCTGTTGCATGCTGAGATGCTTTTCTGCTCATCACGGTTGTCAAGAGTTGCTATAATCCTTCCTGACAGCTCTGGCCATTTTGCTCTGACCTCTCTTATCAACAAGACGTTTCCATCCACAGAACTGTCACTCACTCAGTGTTTTTTGTTTTTCATGCCATTCTGTGTAAACTCTAGAGACTATTGTGTGTGAAAATCCCAGGAGACCAGCAGTTTCTGAAATACTCAAACCAGTCCATCTGGCTCAAACCAACACCCATGCCACAGTGAAAATCACAGAGATCACAATTTTTCCCATTCTGATGTTTGAAGTGAACATTACCTGAAGTTCTTGATTTGCATCTACATGATTTTAAGCATTGTGCTGCTGTCAAGGGATTGGCTGATGAGATAACTACATAAAACAGCAGGGGTACAGGTGTACCTAATAACGTGGCTGGTGAGTGTAAATCTATATCCAGATTTTTGTGAAACCGCTTCGTTAGAACATCTGTTGTTAAAAGTGCTATGCAAATAAAATGGATTTGAATTCAGTTCAACTTTAAAGACTGTACAATCATTAATCATTTGTACAAAGTTCAATTAAGCAACTGCAGTTATTTATTTATTTATTACTATGGAAAAATCCACTTCATTCTACAGATACTTCAAAAATGAACTAGAAAATAGTGCTGGAAAACAAGCAGAAAGCCAAGGATTTTTTTTTTTGCAAATTAATAACATCTAAAATAAAGCAAAATAAATAAATGATCAATAATTTATAATAAAAATGATCAGTCTCAGTCTTCAGGATATAAATGCACACATGTACACTACCGTTCAAAAGTTTGGGGTCATCCAGACAATTTTGTGTTTTCCATGAAAAGGTCACACTTTTATTTACCACCATAAGTTGTAAAATGAATAGAAAATATAGTCAAGACATTTTTCTGGCCATTTTGAGCATTTAATCGACCCCACAAATGTGATGCTCCAGAAACTCAATCTGCTCAAAGGAAGGTCAGTTTTATAGCTTCTCTAAAGAGCTCAACTGTTTTCAGCTGTGCTAACATGATTGTACAAGGATTTTCTAATCATCCATTAGCCTTCTGAGGCAATGAGCAAACACATTGTACCATTAGAACACTGGAGTGATAGTTGCTGGAAATGGGCCTCTATACACCTATGGAGATATTGCACCAAAAACCAGACATTTAGTAGAATTTAGCTAGAATAGTCATTTACCACATTAGCAATGTATAGAGTGTATTTCTGATTAGTTTAAAGTGATCTTCATTGAAAAGAACAGTGCTTTTCTTTCAAAAATAAGGAAATTTCAAAGTGACCCCAAACTTTTGAACGGTAGTGTACACATGCATACACACACAAATATATTTATGTAAAAGTTACTTAAATAAAAATGTAATTTAAGAATGGATTGAAGTCGGAAACATTCTCCATTTCCTGTCGGTGGGGCAAACAAAGTCTCCTTATGTGAACCCTGAATAGAACGAGAGAGAGAGAGAGAGAGAGAGAGACAGAGAGAGAGAAAGAGAGAGAGTTTTGGCTGTTTGCATAGGTGGTTATTTTTTGGGAAAAGAACTGAATCGCGTATTGTACTGCTGTTGGTAAACCATATTTGCTCATTTGCAGTTGGCTGTTTTTTTGTTTGCTTTTTCAATATTGGTCAGTTTTCTGGTCATTCTGATTGGTTGGGTAATTTTTTGTGGATAAGGAAACTTTTCACAGTCTCACTGCAGCTTACTTGCATAAAATTAAAGTATTAAAGCAGCATGGTGTCAAAAGTATAAACTTGATTAAATTTTATTATTTTGAACAGTGCACTGTTTTGAACTTTACTCATGATGTATCAACTTGTTTATCTATCCACACAACTGTAAAACAGAGTAAGCAAAAATGTTAGTATGTCAGGCATTTAAAAAGAACTTGGGCTGTAGCTACAGCTCTGTCTCTGGCAGTGTACTCTCACCCCTCCATCTCCCTGATCACCTGCAATTTGTTTCACAGCTCATATTTTGGACTGTAGTTACAAACTGACCCTCCTAACCCCAACCGTGTCTCACTTTGCAAGGCCTTGCACCTTTCCATCTGTTTTCTTATTATTGTTTTGTCTTCTGATTAACTTATTCTAGCCTAGATAAATTTCCAAACTTCTCTTCATTTACTAGACCTCTTTTTGTCATTTTGCATTTAGGTTTCTGTTATTTTGGATATTTAGCTGTATTTAGTACTATTGGTCACATGGCTGTCTTAGTGTTCATCCCTGGTCTAGGCTGGCTCATCTCATCTCATCTCATTATCTCTAGCAGCTTTATCCTTCTACAGGGTCGCAGGCAAGCTGGAGCCCATCCCAGCTGACTATGGGCGAAAGGCGGGGTACACCCTAGACAAGTCGCCAGGTCATCACAGAGCTGACACATAGACACAGACAACCATCCACACTCACACCTACGGTCAATTTAGAGTCACCAGTTAACCTAACCTGCATGTCTTTGGACTGTGAGGGAAACCGGAGCACCCGGAGGAAACCCACGCGGACACGGGGAGAACATGCAAACTCCACACAGAAAGGCCCTCGCCGGCCCCGGGGCTCGAACCCAGGACCTTCTTGCTGTGAGGCGACAGCGCTAACCACTACACCACCGTGCCGCCCCTAGGCTGGCTCATTAAAGTAAATGTTTTCTTGAAGTGTGTCTGTGTGTGTGTCTGTGTGTGTGTGTATTCATCAGAGGTGTGACATTGGTTTGGCCAGTTTTCCCTGGAAAAATAATGGTAATTAATTTGGAGAAGGGAAAATCACACACACTGAAATGGACAGATGCACTAAACTATACAATTTTATGTGCACGCACCTACACACGCGCACACAGTCAGTAGAAATCCCCCATGCACAATAAGTGTGTGTGTGTGTGTGTGTGTGTGTGTCTCGATATGTGTGCCAGATTTAATATCCTGATTCTACTGTATAATCTTGCCCTGAGATCTGGGGTCCCACTGAGAGAAAGAGAAACTGAATAAAAGTGTGTGTGATAGAAATATATGTTTGGCATGCTTGAAACTCGAACAGGCTGTTCTGGTTGCTACTTGTTTTGGCGAGTTAAATCCTTGAGCTTTATCTTTGCTCATACAGTCTGCTCTCTGCGTAATGGTTATGTTGACCAGTAATGTATTTTTTCTTTTCATAAAGTTATGATCCTGATGGGTGATGTAATGGTATATGTCTCTCTCCTTTCCTAAAATAGTGTAGTCTAAACCAGTGATGTAATGCTTCAAAACCCATTTATGTTACCCTGTCATACATCAATAACTTAGCTTCGTCAATCACATCATCATCCCCCAATCATGTAGCTACAACACACTCTTGAATGTGAATATATACTCATATTTGTCCTATAATAAACTGAGAAACATCTCTGAACAGCTGTGTCTGTGTCAGTGACTGTTTACTTCCAGATCAATCTGTGAGGCAAAATCTCTTAGGCAGCAGAGATCATATTCCTAGATCATACTTTGTCAATTCAACCTCCTTCGCTACAGACAGATCAAAATGTAACAGTTTTCTGGGGGCTCATGTCCAGGATTCCCATGTGGAAGGTAAGAGAATTTTTTTTTTCATTAAGTACATTGGGTTATCTCCTTCCATCTGAAGATCTGAAGTCTGGGTATCTCAATCACACACATATGTGCATTGTATAAATAGTCCTGTGGTGTTTCCTAGGGTTGATTGGATGGTTGTTTTTGGTTATCCCAGTCACACACATACAGTGGTGCTTGAAAGTTTGTGAACCCTTTAGAATTTTCTGTATTTCTGCATAAATATGACCTAAAACATCATCAGATTTTGACACAAGTCCTAAAAGTAGATAAAGAGAACCCAGTTAAACACTTGAGACAAAAATATTATACTTGATCATTTATTTATTAGCCCTGTGATGACCTGGCGACTTGTCCAGGGTGTACCCCGCCTTTTGCCCGTAGTCAGCTGGGATAGGCTCCAGCTTGCCTGCGACCCTGTAGAACAGGATAAAGCGGCTAGAGATAATGAGATGAGATGAGATTTATTTATTGAGGAAAATTATCCAATATTACATATCTGTGAGTGGCAAAAGTATGAGAACCTCTAGGATTAGCAGTTAAGTTGAAGGTGAAATTAGAGTCAGGTGTTTTCAATCAATGGAATGACAATCAGGTGTGAGTGGGCACCCTATTTTATTGAAAGAACAGGGATCTATCAAAGTCTGATCTTCACAACACATGTTTGTGGAAGTGTACCATGGCACGAACAAAGGAGATTTCTGAGGACCTCAGAAAAAGCGTTGTTGATGCTCATCAGGCTGGAAAAGGTTACAAAACCATCTCTAAAGAGTTTGGACTCCACCAATCCACAGTCAGACAGATTGTGTACAAATGGAGGAAATTCAAGACTATTGTTACCCTCCCCAGGAGTGGTCAACCCACAAAGATCACTCCAAGAGCAAGGCGTGTAATAGTCGCAAGGTCACAAAGGACCCCAGAGTAACTTTTAAGCAACTGAAGGCCTCTCTCACATTGGCTAATGTTCATGAGTCCACCATCAGGAGAAAATTGAACAACCCTGTATGGCAGGGTTACAAGGAGAAAGCCACTGCTCTCCAAAAAGAACATTGCTGCTTGTCTGCAGTTTGCTAAAGATCATGTGGACAAGCCAGAAGGCTATTGGAAAAATGTTTTGTGGATGGATGAGACCAAAATATAACTTTTTGGGTTAAATGAGACACGTTATGTTTGGAGAAAGGAAACCACTGCATTCCAGCATAAGAACCTCATCCCATCTGTGAAAAATGGTGGTGGTAGGATCATGGTTTGGGCCTGTTTTGCTGCATCTGGGCCAGGACGGCTTGCCATCATTGATGGAACAATGAATTCTGAATTATACCAGTGAATTCTAAAGGAAAATGTCAGGACATCTGTCCATGAACTGAATCTCAAGAGAAGGTGGGCCATGCAGCAAGACAACGACCCTAAGCACACAAGTCGTTCTACCAAAAAATGGTTAAAGAAGAATAAAGTTAATATTTTGGAATGGCCAAGTCAATGTCCTGACCTTAATCCAATTGAAATGTTGTGGAAGGATCTGAAGCGAGCAGTTCATGTGAGGAAACCCACCAACATCCCAGCGTTGAAGCTGTTCTGTATGGAGGAATGGGCTAAAATTCCTCCAAGCCGGTGTGCAGGACTGATCAACAGTTACTGGAAATGCTTAGTTGCAGTTATTGCTGCACAAGGGGGTCACACCAGATACTGAAAGCAAAGGTTCACATACTTTTGCCACTTACAGATCTGTAATATTGGATCATTTTCCTCAATAAATAAATGACCAAGTATAATATTTTTGTCTCATTTGTTTAACTGGGTTCTCTTTATCTACTTTTAGGACTTGTGTGAAAATCTGATGATGTTTTCGGTCATATTTATACAGAATTATAGAAAATTCTAAAGGGTTCACAAACTTTCAAGCACCACTGTACGTTGATCGTATAAATAGTCCTATGGGGTTTCCTAAGGCTGATTGGAAGAGACTGTGATTTGATCTGTCTGTACATTGTCAGAAATAGGGGTATAGTAGGAGTCCATTTCTGTCCCCCAAGGTATAAGCTACACTATTGTATCACCTAGGGCTCATTATTGGACCTCAAGATAATTATACGTACCTTTCTCGGGCCAAAAAAGTACATATATGTTCCCAAGTTGTATATAAAGGGTACAGATAAGTACCTTAGTGGGTACTGCCCCAGTAACAGGCTGTTGTACTGCTAAAGGTACAATAATGTACTTTATTTTCTGAGAGTGTACTGAAGGAAGTTGAATTGACAAAGTATGATCTAGGAATATAGACATCTGCCCCCTAAGAGATTCTGCCTCATGGATATCCGGGAACAAGCAGTCACTGACACAGACACAGCTGTTCAGAGATGTTTCTCAGTTCATTGTCGGACAAACATGAGTATATATTCACATTCAAGAGTGTGTTGTAGCTATGTGATTGGGTGATGATTTAAGAAGCTGAGTTGTCTGTGTGTGACAGAGTAGCACAAATGGGTGATGAAGCATTACATCACTGGTTTAGATTACACTATTTTAGGATAGGAGAGAGACATTATGTACCATTGCATCACTTGTCAGGATCATAATCTTATGAAAGAAAAAATACATTACTGGCCAACATAACCTTCATAACACAGAGACCAGAATGTAAGAGTGAAGATAAAGCTCAAGGATTTAAATAGCTGAAACAAGTAGCAACCAGAACAGTCTGTTCCAGTTTCATGCATACCAAACATATATTTCTATTAATGCCCTCTTGGATCCTGAAAGGATCTGATGCATGCTTGATCAGTCCAGTGTGAGATTTATCTTTGCTCTCACATTCTGCTCTCTTCATAATGAAGGTTATGTCTGTCTTCTTTTCATAAGATTATGATCCTGATGAGTGATGTAATGGTATGTAATGTCTCTCTTCTTTCATAAAGTAGTGTAGTTGAAACCAGTGATGTAATGCTTCTTCACCTGTTTACTTTACTGTCACACACTGACAACTCAGCTTCTAAATCATCATCCAATCGCATAGCTACAACACACTCTTGAATGTGAATATACAGTGCCTTGTAAAAGTATTCATCCCCCTTGGTGTTTGTCCTGTTTTGTTGCATTACAAGCTGGAATTAAAATGGATTTTTGGGGGGTTAGCACCATTTGATTTACGCAACATGCCTACAACTTTAAAGGTGCACATTGTTTTTTTTATTGTGATACAAACAATAAGATGAAAAAACTCAAATCTGGAGTGTGCATAGGTATTCACACCCCCAAGTCAATACTTTGTAGAGCCACCTTCTGCTGCAATTACAGCTAGAAGTCTCTTGGGGTATGTCTCTATTAGCTTAGCACATCTAGCCACTAGGATTTTTGCCCATTCCTCAAGGCAAAACTGCTCCAACTCCTTCAAGTTAGATGGGTTGCGTTGGTGTACAGTAATCTTCAAGTTATGCCACAGATTCTCAATTGGATTGATGTCTGGGATTTGACTAGGCCATTCCAAGACATTTAAATGTTTCCCTTTAAACCACTCCAGTGTAGCTTTAGCAGTATGTTTAGGGTCATTGTCCTGCTAGACCATGAACCTTCATCCCAGTCTCAAACCTTTGAATGACTCAAACAGGTTTTCCTCCAGAATTGCCTTGTATTTAGTGCCATACATCTTTTCTTCAGTCCTGACCAGCTTTTCTGTCCCTGCAGATGAAAAACATCCCCACAGCATGATGCCACCACCATCATGCTTCATTCTAGGAATGGTGTTCTCAGGGTGTTGGGTTTGCGCTACACATGGCATTTCTCATGATGGCCAAAAAGTTCAATTTTTGTCTCATTTGACCAGAAAATCTTCTTCCATGTGTTTAGGGAGTCTGCCACATGCTGTTGGGCAAACTCCAAATGTGATTTTTTTAAGCAATAACTTTTTTTTCTGGCCACTCTTCCATAAAGCCTCACTCTGTGGAGTGTGTGGCTTAAAGTGGTCCTACTGTATGGACAGATACTTCCATCTCCACTATGGATCTTTGCAGCTCCCTCAGTGTTATCATTGGTGATTTTGTTGCATCTCTGATTAATGCCCTCCTTGCCTGATCTGTGAGTTTTGGTGGGTGGCCTTCTCTTGTCAGGTTTGTAGTGGTGCCATATTCTTTCCATTTTGCTATAATGGATTTAATGGTGCTCCCTGGAATATTCAAAGTTTGGGATAGTTTTTATGACCCAACCCTGATCTATACTTCTCCACAACTTTGTCTCTGACCTGTTTGGAGTGCTCCTTGGTTTTCATGTTGCTTGCTTAGTGTTGCAGAGTCGGGGTCCTTCCAGAACAGGTTGATTTATACAGACATCATGTGACAGATCATGTGACGCTTTGATTGCACATAGTTGGATCTTAATCAACTAACTATGTGACTTATGAAGTGAATTGGTTGGATCAGCTCTTATTTAGGGGTTTCATATGAAAGGGGGTGAATACTTATGCACACTCCAGATTTCTGTTTTTTCATCTTAATTATTGTGTGTGTCACAATAAAAAAAGTGCACCTTTAAAGTTGGAGGCATGTTGTGTAAATCAAATGGTGCTAAACCCCCCCCCCCCCCCCCCCCCCCCAAATCCATTTTAATTCCAGCTTTTGATGCCACAGGACAAGCACCAAGGGGGATGGTTACTTCTGCAAGGCACTGTATACTCATGCTTGTCATAGAATAAACTGAGAAACATCTCTGAACAGCTGTGTCTGTGTCAGTGACTGTTTGCTCCCGGATATCCATGAGGCAGAATCTCTTAGGCGGCAGAGGTCTATATTCCTAGATCATACTTTGTCAATTCAACCTCCTTTGGTACAGACAGATCAAAACCTAACAGAGAGAGAGAGTGTGTGTGTGAGAGAGAGAGAGAGAGAGGGAGAGAGAGCATCTAACATCACAATCAGGATGATGGCAGTGCGCAGCAGTGCAGCGGTTTCTCTAGCTCTCGGTGGCAGCGTTAAAGTTAGTACTACTACTGCCAGTAAAACAGCAATTAAGTACAGCTTAGCAAAGCTAAAGGAGCTAAACAGCGGTCTCCATGTTCTGTTTTCTCTGGCGCTCAAAGTAATGCTCGGTAGGCTTCGGATTTTACGAACAACGACACATAACGGCTGGCGGAGCTGGCTCGGAGTCAAGAGGAGGCGGTGTGCACGGAAGCAGAAGAGGGGCAAGCGGGCCGGCCTGCTAACCAGGCTAAGAACTAGTGCTAGCAGGCCAGCTATTCCATCGCTCTTTTTATTCAACGTCCGGGCTTCGGATAATAAAATGGATCTGCTACGACTGAGACTGTGCCAACGGAACATGCAGAGCTGCAGTGTCTTTGTTCTGACAGAGACATGTCTTAATAACAACATGCCGGACTTCGTCTTCAAATTTAACGGGCGGCTACTATTCCTCTTGGACAGGAACCAGCAGCTCTCCGGAAAAACGAGAGGAGGGGGACTCTGCATCTGTGTCAACAAAGGTTGGTGCACGAACTGTTCTGTGGTGGGCAGACACTGCTCTGAGGCTGTGGAACATTTAATAGTGAAATGCCATCCTCACTATCTGCCGTGGGAATTCACAGCAGTGTTCATAGTGGCTGTTTACATCCGTCTGCAAGCTACTGCTAAAGACGCTCTGTGGGAGCTGCATGACAGTGTCGGTGCGCTTCAATACAAACATCCAGAAACATTGTATGTGGTGGCGGAGGATTTCAACAACGTGAATCTGCGGGACACTCTCCCCATGTTCCACCAGCATGTTAACATTGCCACTTGGGGTGAAAACACTTTGGATAAAGTGTTTACCATGTACGAGGAGTGTACAGAGCAGCACCCCACCCCCCACCTTGGTGCCTCAGACCACATCTCCCTCCTGCTGGCTGCTTGCCCAGTGTCAAGGAACAGGAACGCAGTAACAAAGACCATCTCCATGTGGCCTGAAGGTGCTGTGTCCATGCTCCAGGACTGCTTTGAGACCACAGACTGGCAGATGTTCAGGGAGGCTGCGATATCAGGGAGCAGTGTGGACTTGGAGGAGTACACATCTTCTGTCCTGCACTACATCAGGAAGTGTATGGAGGATGTGACCACCTCCAGGACCATCTTCATCTGGCTGAACCAGAAACCTTGGCTGAATGCAGAGGTGCAATCCTTGCTAAGAACCCATAATGCCGCATTTAGGGATGGCGATACAGCAGCACTCAGAGCAGCAAGAAGGAACTTGTCTGTGGGCATAAGGAGAGCAAAGTCCACATATGCTGTCAAGCTCCAGGGCCATTTCAACTCAAGTGACCCACAGAGCATGTGGAAGGGTATCAGGTGCATCACCGACTACAAGAAGAGTGATGCACAGTGCCCTGAGGACCCAGCGCTCCCCGACACCCTGAATGCCTTCTACGCTCACTTCGAGGCCTCCAACACCACCACGCCCTCCCAGCTCACCCCCTCCCCCGATGAGCCCCCAGCCATCAGCATAACAGTGGCAGAGGTGAGGAAAACACTGCAGGGGGTCAATCCCTGAAAAGCCCCAGGCCCTGATGGGATCCCAGGCAGGGTTCTGAGGGACTGTGCTCACCAGCTGTTTGAGGTTCTGATGGACATATTCAACATCTCACTGACTCAGGCCAGAATCCCATCATGCCTCAAGACAGCCATGATCATCCCTGTGCTGAAGACCTCTGTAGCATCGTGCCTCAATGACTACCGCCCCGTTGCACTCACCCCTGTCACCATGAAGTGCTTTGAGAAGCTGGTGATGAGGCACTTGAAGCAGACCATCGACGTGGCAGAGGACTCACACCAGTATGCTTACAGGCAGAACGGGTCCACAGCTGATGGCATCTCTGCTGTGACCCACCAGGCCGTCTCTCACCTGAAGTACAAGGACTGCTTCGTGAGGCTGCTGTTTCTGGACTTTAGTTCTGCGTTTAAGACCATCATCCCACAGAAACTGGTGACCAACCTGGCAGTGATGGGAACCTCCTCATCCCTGTGTAGTTGGGTCCTGGATTTCCTGATCTGCAGGCCACAGCGTGTCAGGATTAACAACAACACTTCCTCTACCATCACCCTCAACACCAGCTCCCCCCAGAGCTGTGTGCTCAGCCCTCTGCTGTACACACTGATGACCTTTGACTGCAGGGCTCACTACGAGAACAATCTCGTGGTGAAGTTTGCTGACAACACAGTAGTGGTTGGACCCATCACCAACGGAGATGAGTCGTCATACAGGATGGAGGTGGAGGACCTGACAAGGTGGTGTGGGGACAACAACCTCATCCTCAACATCCAGAAGACCAAGGAGATGGTTGTGGATTTCCACAGGACTGGCACCACCCCCCTCCTCTCTACATCGATGGAGCAGCTGTGGAGATGGTTCCCTCCATCAAGTACCTCAGCGTACACCTGATCAACATGTTCATCTGGCGCACCAACACCACGGCCGTCATAAAGAAAGCTCACCAGCACCTCTACTTCCTGAGGAAACTGAAGAGGGCAGGACTGGGGGCTGACGTTCTCAGGTCCTTTAACAGCTGTGTGGTGGAGAGCATCCTGGCTTCCTGCCTCATGGTATGGTATGCTGGCTGCACTGTGACTGAGAAGGAGGTGCTGCAGAGGGTGGTCAAGTCTGCACAGAGGACCATCAGGTGCAGCTTACCACCCATCAGTGACATCTACACCACCAGATGTAGAGAAAGAGCCACCTGCATCCTCCGTGACCCCATCCACCCTGCACACGGACTTTTCACTCCCCTGCCCTCTGGAAGGAGGCTGCACTGAATCCGGGCAAAAACATCTAGACTGAAAAACAGCTTCTACCTGGATGCAGTCAGACTGCCGAACTACTCCACCCCCCATATACTGAACACTACGCACCTTACCAACATGCCTTAATACTGTAACCTGTTGCTGCTCATGTTTTTGCTGCTGTACTTTTGCACTGCTGCATTGAACACCTTTAAGCTGTTACCACTGCAGTATATTGTGCAATACTTTACTGTCCTTTGAATTTTAATGTTATCTTAGATAGCTTTTATTTTAGTTTATTCTATTTTTAAATCCAACCTTAGTTTATCCTATCTTATTCTATTTGTTATTTAACAATTTTTACTTATTTAGTTACTTTTTATTTGTATTTAGTTACTGTACTTATTCAAGCTGCACACACCGAGACCTGGGTAACTGCATTTCGTTCTTATCATGTCATATGGCTTGAATGACAATAAATCTGAGTCTGAACATTGATTTTTATGCTTACAAGCTTGACATTTTTAGTTATGTTTTTTTTGTGTGTTCAGGCAAAACTTCTGCTGTAGTTTTGGTTACTGTTTTTGAGTCAGAAATTGTTGCTTGCATTCAAGCCGGGTATTGTTTTGCCATGGTGTTGGTTAACTTTATGAAACCAACAATACCGATTCAGTTGCCTATAAAGTAAAGAAAAAAGGTTTTATGCGCCTCATTTATGTTTTAGAATAGCTTCAGCTGGATTCTCCATGGAATTAATTTTTTATGTGACATCAGAATGTCTGACCCTGTTCTGTTAGGAACACAGAGGTAGGCAGGATACAAGTGCAGGTTTAGAGCATTTATAAAAAGACATACAAACAGATCCAGATCAGCAGGCAGAAATGTGGTCAGTAAACAAGCATTGGTCAGGCAAACAGCAAACAGGGCGAGGCAAAGAACAAACATGAGAAGACCAAAATAAGATTAAAAACAAGCAAACAAACAAGCAAAACAGAAATAACAACAGGGACCAATGGCTTGGCGACAACTGGCACAAACAACAGAGCGTAATACTTTGCCAAGGAAAATAGGCAAACATGCAAACTAAATACATAGGCTAATCAAGTGGTAAACAGAAACAGGTGTGAGTGATAATGACACAGTGGGAAGTGAACCAATGACAAGACATGGGAGGAGACAAGACATAAACCAAAACAAAAGCCTACTAATGTAAACAAACAGTAATCAAGTTATTGCATTGCTTTTATGTCACATTCATTCATCCTGTTTTTTCCTTTATCTTGGTCAGGGTTTTAGTGGCTCAGGAGGCTAACCCAAGAACACTGGGCACAAGGCAGGAATACACCCTGGACTCCATCACAAGGCACCATGCATATTTGCACACACCTATGGGCAATTTAGAGTAGCCAACCCATGTATTGGAATGTTTTTGGAAGTGAGAAGAAAGCAGAGAATATACGACCTCCACACAGACAGGGATTCAAGTTCAGGATCAAACAAGGGACCCATGAGGCTGCAACCAACATGCCACCTATCGACTCATTTCTTTCATGAAAAATTATCATTTTTTTCTCCCATTTATCACCTTCCTCATCAACTCCTCCTTGTTCTTCAGATACTTTCTCTCCAACTTTAAATGGGCCCACATCACCCCTCTGCTGAAAAAACACACCTTAGACTCCTCTGTCAACCAGAACTATCATCCTGTTTCTCTTCTCCCCTTCCTGTCAAAGATCCTTGAACATGCTGTTGCTAACCAATTCTCCTCTTTTCTCTCACGGAACAACCTCCTGGATCCTCACCAGTCCGGCTTCCGAGTCGGATACTCACCCAAGACTGTGCTTCTCTCAATCAGTGAGGCACTTCATGCAGCATGTGCTGCCTCCCTCTCTTCAGTCCTGATCCTCCTTGCTCCCTCTGCTGCATTTGACACTGTTGATCACTCCATCCTCCTGTTATCCTTATCAGCTCTAGGGATCTGTGGGACAGCCCTAAACTGGTTCAAGTCCTACAGTCTCTGGTTGCTCCTTCCAGGTTACCTGGTCAGCACCATGTAATACCACCGGTGTCCCTCAAGGTTCAGTCCTTGGTCTGCTTCACTTCTCCCTCTACACCCAGTCTCTTGACCCAATTATCTCTGCTCATGGTCTATCCTACCACCGCTATGCTTATGACACCCAACTGTTTCTCTCTTTTCCTCATTCTGACACACAGATCTCCATTTGCATCTCTGCTTGCCTGCATGACATCCAGAGCTGGATGGACAACCATCACCTGAAGCTCAACCCAGGCAAGACAGAGGTAATCTACATTCCTGCTCCATCCTCTCCACCCCTAGACATTGTCATCTCAATGGGGGACATCTCTAGGTCTCCTTCAACCAGTGTGAAGAACCTAGGAGTTGTGTTCGACGACAAACTCTCCTCCTCAGCGAACATCATTGCAGTGACCTGGACGTGTAGATTCCTCCTCTACAACATCCGAAGGTTCTGCCCTTTTCTTACCACCTACTTTACTCAGCTCCTGGTCCAAGTGTTGATCCTCTCCCGTTGGACTACTGCAACTCTGTCCTTGCTGGCCTTACAGCTTTTGCCATCAGACCCCTGTAGCTCATCCAGAATGCTACAGCTTGCCTGGTCTACAACCTTCCTCATTCTTCCCATGTCACCCCTCTGCTTGCTGACCTGCATTGGCTACCTATTGCAGCTCACATCAAATTTAAGACATTGGTGCTAGCTTACCAGACTCTCAAGGGGTTAGGGCCAGCATACCTCCAGAGTCTGATCTGCCCCTACACACCAGCCAGATCCCTACGCTTCACTACTACTGGTCACCTGGCCCTTCCTCCTCTCCGCTCCTGCCCAGCCCGCTCAAGATGACTGTCTGTCCTGGTTCCCCGTTGGTGGAATGACCTTCCCACGGAGGTTGGAACTGCCAACTCCCTGACCACCTTCAAGCACAGACTGAAGACACACTTCTTCAGGTTGCACCTCTCCCCTTCTTCTCTGCCCACTGTGTAACTGCGTTTCGGTCTTGACCAACCCAGACTGTGTACAGTCTAGCCTGGGGTTAGCTGTTTTGAGTTCTCTATTCAGTTGTACTTTATATGGTTGGTTTGTTTCCTTGGCTGTTTGAGTATTTGTATTTCAACCACATATTACACTAGATATTGCTGTCACATGTTCAGTTGGTACTAGAACTTTCTTGTCTAGAAGTTTAGCACTTCATGTACCTGATATTTGCACTCTTTGTATATTGCTCTGGATAAGAACATCTGCTAAATGTAATGTAATGTAATCTGCAAGAGATTGTGTTTTAAGAAATAAATGCTGGATTTATTTACTGAGTGAATGTGATTAATTTACAAGTGTAAAAGTAATCCACGGCACTTTGTCTCATTCTTTTTGTTATGATAGGAAAGTTATTAGTGATGTTAAACATGGAAAAGCAAATACCTCATTACAACCTCTGCATTACATACACTGACATCCACAGATAGATAGATAGATAGATAGATAGATAGATAGATAGATAGATAGATGGATGGATGGATGGATGGATGGATGGATGAATGTACAGTACTTTATTGAACCTTGAGGAAAATTTGGGAGAATTTGTTCATCACTTCACAGAAAAACACTGAGCAGGGGTTGCAGCGACTTTGTCTCAGAAGTGAATGTACTGTAATTATACATTGCATTTCATTTCATCTCATCTTCGTCAGTGTGTTGAAGTCATGCCATGCAGAAATGTAGTCACTGTTAAATCACAGCCCTAAGCTGAACTCAGGGATGTGGTTCGAATTGAAGAAGAGAAGAAAGACCTGAAAGTATTATTTTCCAGGAAGTGTTACTGGAATACCCATGACAATTTCTGAATGGTTCATTGGGTTTTCTTTCCTTGCATTAATTGTTGAAGCCTTAATCATAAAGACTTTCATAATGACTACTTAAATATGATAGTGTTAATATGATTAAAGATACTTAGCGCTAACAGCAGGACCTGGGAGTTATGCTATTATGTTATTATATTATTTATGTTATTATGTTTTAGGACAGGATCATGCTGTAATTGAGCAGTTGTACTGGTGTCATCTGGTTGGTTTGCAATTAAGTGTTGCAACAAAAATTTGTCTTGTGTAAAGGTTTTCTCCATGAAAAGCAATATCACTTGTGTATTGTACTTCATGTTATTTCCCCAGTGTGGTGGATTTTCACTTGAGCATGGGATTTTCTAATTCGTAGAGATAATGAATACTGTGTGCACATGTAATTACAAAAAAAACCTTTTCAGTGATTCTGTATGAATGATGCTGCTTTTGGACATGTGAGTGTCAAAAAACTTTAATATGACTGTTCTGCTAGCAGCAGCAGCAGCAGCAGCAGCGTCAAGTTAGTGTACACTCACCAGCCACTTTAATAGGAACTTATTCTTGATTCTAAGACTCCTGCTCTTGGCTGGTAGGAGTGGAACCCACTGTGGTCTTCTGCTGTTACAGAAGATGCTTTTTCTGCTCACCACAGTTGTAAAGAGTGATTATATGAGTTACTAGCAGCTCAAACCAATCTGGCTATTTTCCTCTGACCTCTCCTTTCAACAAGGTGTTTCCACCTGCATGACTGTCGTTCACTCAATGTTTTTTGTTTTTTGCACCATTTTGTGTAAACTCTAGAGACTGTTGTGTGTGAAAACCCCAGGAGATCAGCAGTTTCTGAAATACTCAAAGCAGTCCATCTGGCACCAACATCCATGCCACAGCGAAAGTCACAGAGATCACAATTTTTCCCATTCTGAAGTCTGAAGTTAACATTAACCGAAACTCTTGTTTTGCATCTGCATGATTTTATGCATTGTGCTGCTGTCAATGGATTGGCTGATTAGATAACTGCATAAAACAGCAGGTGGATGGATGTACTTAATAAAGTGGCCAGTGAGCAGGGGCGATTTCTCAGAGACAACAAGGGAGGCCGAGCTTCCCCTAAAATTCTCTCCCCAAACTGCGGCGTCTACGACGTTGAATTATCATTAAAACAATAACTTGCATAACATAATATATGCCCAAGATTGTATTTATGTTCATAACTATCCTGTAACTTATTTGAGTGATGTCTGACAAACTTGCAGTTCGCTACGAGAATCACCTTTGCTGCCAGGCTGTAACCTTTCTTATTTCAATGGGCTCTATGGACTGGCAGCAGTGTTGCCAGATTGGGCGGTTTTAAGTGCATTTTGGCGGGTTTTGAACATATTTTGGGATGGAAAACGTCAGCAGTATCTGGCAACACTGACTGGCAGCCGGGTATCCGTTGCAGTCTACGAGACGGCTCTGAACAGCCAATTTCAGCTAGTTGTTATTGGTTAAAATCAACAAAATCGTCACTTCCAGGGAAGCCGGGCTTCTCTGGGACTAAACGAGACAGTGGGAGGGACAAGAAGCCGGGCTGATAAAAGATTATTGGAGGTAGTGTTTGAAAGACATGAGGAGGGCGGTACTTCGGCGAGGAACACGGAAGTATGATCAGTCAGTCCCTAGCGGATGTCGAGAAAGTGTAGTCATGTGCCAAAGTGCTGTCCGAATTTCTTTTCATATAAACGGTTCTTCTCATTGATGTCTCTGTACATTACTCTGTAAATAAATGTAAATATTACTCGTTGTGCTTCGTTAACTTTCATCCATTCTATCAGTTTGATCATTTGTGAATTCACTCGTTTATTTCATTTGTAGTAAAATCTGGTTGTAGGCTAGCTTGAGCCTTATTGGGATCTGCAGTGCTAGCTGCTAACAGAAATTGGTAAAGTCTCTGGAAAGCACAACCAGCTGGTATGACAGGGTCACAGACCATTTTCTGGAAAAGGAGCGGAGGGCAGAATTTGTGTATAAATAGTGTTCATGTTCATGAATCTGAAGTGTGTATATTGTTCAGTAATGTTAAGAGAATGGTGGGCTCTGTGTTATAGGTTATACCTGGGTATAATATTCAAGGTTCTGTGTGTTGCATAGCCTACCTGGTTATGAATTTCCAGACTGTGTTGCAGAAGATGTTCAAGGATGTGTTGCACAGCTGGGTGTTGTGTTAAAGACTCTGTGTTGCATATCAGGGTATGATGTTCAAGGCTCTTCGTTGAATAGCCAGTGATTTTTGGATGTTTGATATTTTTGATTAAGGATATGAGGCACTAGCCTGGCAAGCCAGACTATAACATGAAATGTACAAGCAAAAATACTTTCTGCCACTAGGTAGGGTTGTCTAGTTTACTATGCCAATGGGGCACACCTTTCTATGCTTTGATATCCGGCCTACAGGTTTTACGATGAATGCGTAAAATGGGCTTCCCCTGTTTTAAAAACCAGCAGCCGCCACTGCCAGTGAGTGTATATAAAGCTATGTGTGGCAAACAGAAAAGAATAGCTACTTGTGTCTAAACTGTCTGTCCATGCAAACACTGTTTCTGTCGTGCAATAGACTCCAGCTTTACAAGAATATGTTGGGGATAGCAGGTTTTTACAGCACAATTTTTTCCCAATGCTTGGAACAATGTCTTAAGGAATTTTGGTTCAAACTAGGAAAGAAAAGCCCTGGGCAAAGCACCTACATTTTAAATAGGATAAAGTATTTTTGTCCCAAATTGGCAAACCAGCTTGCCAAAAACTTAGTGAGATCCTGTGATTTGATCTTGCTGTATTGCTAATGAAGTGGCTACAGACTGCTGCTGCACTAAGATAATAGTCAATCTACAAAATGATAAACAAGTATTTTTAAAGAACTCTGAATGGTGCTCTGTTTTAGTTGTGAGAAAAGTAATGAGAAACAAATGAAAAGATTTATATATGTGACAAGCACAATCATTTATCATACAAATATATCATTTTCTTTCTTTTTTTAACAGAATAATTAAACATACAGTATACAGTTTATATAAAAGTTGAAACACTCCTGTTTAAATTGCAGGTTTTTTTGTGCTGTAAAAAATAAATAAATAAATAAATAAATAAATAAATGTCAGATCAACCTTTTCTACCTTTAATGTGGGCAACCAGCAACCAGCAATATTCAAGTGAAAAACAAATAAAAATGTTTAAAGGACCAGTCCACCGTACTTCCATAATGAAATATGCTCTTATCTGAATTGAGACGAGCTGCTCCGTACCTCTCCGAGCTTTGCGCGACCTCCCAGTCAGTCAGATGTGTTGTCACTCCTGTTAGCAATGTAGCTAGGCTCAGTATGGCCAATGGTATTTTTGGGGGCTGTAGTTAGATGCGACCAAACTCTTCCGCGTTTTTCCTGTTTACATAGGTTTATATGACCAGTGATATGAAACAAGTTCAGTTACACAAATTGAAATGTAGCGATTTTCTATGCTATGGAAAGTCCGCACTATAATGACAGGCGTACTAACACCTTCTGCACGCTTCGGCAGCGCATTGATACGGAGCTCAGATATCAATGCGCTGTCGAAGCGCGCAGAAGGTGTTAGTATGCCTGTCATTATAGTGCGGACTTTCCATAGCATAGAAAATCGCTACGTTTCAATTTGTGTAACTGAACTTGTTTCATATCACTGGTCATATAAACCTATGTAAACAGGAAAAACGCGGAAGAGTTTGGTCGCATCTAACTACAGCCCCAAAAAATACCATTGGCCATACTGAGCCTAGCTACATTGTTAACAGGAGTGACAGCACGTCTGACTGCGTCTGACTGACTGGGAGGTCGCGCAAAGCTCGGAGAGGTACGGAGCAGCTCGTCTCAATTCAGATAAGAGCATATTTCATTATGGAAGTACGGTGGACTGTTCCTTTAAAGGAAAAAAGAAAATACCTACAATAGCATGGTTGCATGAGTGTGAACACCACTTCACTAATACTTTGTTGAAAGTCTACCAACTTAGAATATCTTGATTTAATAAGTTTATTCCCCTCTTCCTTGCAAAAATGCTCCAGATCTATTAAACTGCAAGGGGATCTCCTGTGTATAGCCCTCTTTAAGTTATTCCACAGGTTTTGATAGGATTTGGATCTAGATCTTGGATTGGGCCAGTATAAAACATTGGTGTTCTTCTTCTGAAGCCATTCCTTTGTTGACTTGGATATGTGTTTGTAGGGTTATTGTCATGCTGGAAAGTGAAATTATTATTCATCTTCACCTGTCTAACAGAGGCCTGCAGGTGCTGTGCCAAAACAGATATGCATTTGCGGCTATCCATGATTCTCTTGATGTCTTGCTTACAGCCCCAGTCCCAGGTGAAGAGAAGCAGCCCCATGGCATGATGTTGCCACCACCATGTTTCACTGTGGGTATGGTATTCTTTGGGTCATAAGCTGTCTTCTTTTTGCACCAAACATATTTTTTTTAGAATTACTGTATGCCCAAAAGGTTCTACTTTGGTCTCTGCAGACCATAATCAATTTTGCCACATCATTTGGGGTGAGTTAGTCAGGCTTTTTACTTTTTTCATGCTACTCTACCCCATAGCCCAGACATATGAAAAACATGAGAGATTGTTGTCACATGCAGGGAGTGACCAGATATTCAGCTACAGCTCTTTTAATTTTGCCATAAGTCTCTTGGCAGCCTCCTTGATACATTTTCTTCTTATCCTTTCATCAATTTTGGAGGGACATCCTGTCCTTAGTAATGTCACTGTGATGTCCCATTTTCTCCACTTGTTGTTGATGGCCTTCACAGTGTTCCAAGGTACATCTAATGTTTTGTAAATCCTGTTGTACCCCTCCCCTGATTGATACTTTTCAATAATGAGATACTGTATACATTTGTAAGCCCTTTGTGGGCCATTTGTTCAGCAGTCAGATGAATATTACACTTCAACCCCATTATAATAAACTCTTTCATGAGGAACTTTCCCATATAATGAACCAAGTGTGTGTCCCCCACCTTTAATGACAATAAATTGTGTTAAAAAAAAATCACTGTGTCACGTCCATGCTCCGTGCACCAACTGCCACTAGGACTAATTACACTGCTATGCACCTGTTCCGGATTAGAGCGCAATCACAGCGCACGCTTATAAGGACTCTCTAAACATCGACGTTGGCTGTCCATCACTAGTGATGATGACTGCTTCATTAGGATGCGCAGAAACACAGATGGGCCACGACGCCCACATCAGAGTGACAGAGCCGTCCACAGTGGTGGCACGAACAGCCCAGCCGAGCCGCCATGAAATGCCTGGCCTTGTGAGCTCTTGTATACTATTCTCCTCTCCTAGTGAAGCACCTTGCACAGTAAGGTAAGACAAATGATGTTGTGCCCCCATTGTGTTGTCTCTCTGGACCTCCAGACCTGATGCCAAGTGGTGCACAAAAATGCCACAGACCTGATGAGTATGGAAGTTGTCCCTCAGTGACAACTGACTTGTCGAGTGATGCCATCCATTGGCCATTTGTGTGGCTTTTCTGCGTGCCATCTAGTGGTGTGTCATTGACCCTGTTGAGTTCATCTGCCACATTACACTGAAAAGTGCCCTGCTGCCAGTATCTTACTGATGATGTACTATTTAACCCATAGATGGAACCCAGGCAGGTGCTACCACACTGGGTCAGAGAGGACCTGGGAATAATGGTGATTAATGGGTAACTCCACTTTCCCCAATACTCAAGTCCTCCCAGACCTGAGACTCACCACCAGTTGCAGTTTAAAGTCATACCCAGGACCAACTCTCAAAAATGTATGACAAAGGCAGGGTTGTGAAATGGGCAATAGTCAAACTCTCTCTAAACATACAGAAATGTACTCTCTAGACATACAGACTTGGCGAAGTATATGTGCTGTGCTGTACCTAGTGTTTCATATTACCAAGCCTTGTATCTGTGTATTGCCTTACTGGTTTTGACTTTGTTTTGTGTATTTGGATGCTGCCTTCTGTCTTTACCTCCACCATTCTGTTTGTGCCTCGCTTGACCATTACCCGTTTCACGACCCTGCCTCTGTCATACGTTTTTGAACTATATGCCTGCCTGTTTGTAAATGAACACTCTTCCTGCAGTTACATCTGTCATTCACCTGCTTACATGACACATTGAGCCATGCGCTCCTCTTCCCACCAGAGACAAACAGTAAGTAGTCAGGGCCACGGTCAAGTTAACAATACATGTTAACACCATAAAACAAAGGCTTAACTAGCCTATGGGGAAGCCATGGCCTAATGGAAGCAGCTTTGGGACTAAAAGGTCACTGGTTTGATTCCCTAGACCAGCAGGACTGGCTGAAGTGCCCTTGAGCAAGGGACCTAACCCCAACTGCTCTGGCAAGAGTGGTGGCATACCTTGTGTCTGATTAGCCAAAGTAAAACTGATGATGCGTTTATCAGTTCAGGTGGGAGCCTGGCCAAAACAAAACAAAAAATATTAACTAGCCTAGCTTAGGTGCCAATTATCGAGAATGGTGATCAAAGTATCAATAAAAGGATGAAACAACTGCTGATACCGCTAAACTTAACACCTAGTTAAAGTGTACCAGCAGGGTTTTTATACCCAGCCCCACGGCATGACATAAATGACATCATTGGTAATTTGCAACACATGAATGAACCGAATGTTGAAGATTTAGAAAACATAGCAAGTCACTGGGTGGACATTGACAACGGTACATTGGTAACCTCTGTCATTTCCATAACAGATGAAGAAATCATTGCCTCTGTTCATGATCCTTTAACTCAGTCAGTGACCTGTGAAAGTGACTCGGAAGGAGAAATTCATGATAAGGAGAATGTGCCTAAAATTTTGCATATAATATGAGTGTCTGATGTGATAAGTGGATCTATTTCAGTATTACTTTAACAAACCATTTGGACATCCCCAAAGGAGTTTGTTATATCAGAGTTGCAGTGTATATCCAGTGTAGCTGCAGCATGCTAGATGTAACCTTTATAGTCAACTGAGGGACATTTGATCCTGAGGATGATTGCACTGTTATTAAAATGGTCATGGCAGCCAAGTTTGACCGACAGGTATTAATATACAGCAGTTCATGTTTGAGTTCAAAATATATTAACGTTAGATTTTGCAGTAATAAATTAAAACAACCCCTCCTAGAACTGCCACCTTATTGTGGTGGAGGGGTTTGTGTGCTTGAATGATCCTAGGAGCTATGTTGTCAGGGGCATTATGCCCCTGTTAGGGTCTCCCAAGGCAGACAGGTCCTAGGTGACAGGCCAGACCAAGAGCAGTTCACCAAACCCCTTATGGATATTAAAAGAACAAGGACCGTGACGTTGCCCGGTATAGCGCAGCCGGGGCCCCACCCTGGAGCCAGGCCCGGGGTTGGGGCTCGTATGTGAGCGCCTGGTGGCCGGGCCTTTGCCCACAGGGCCTGGCCGGGCTCAGCCCAAAGCAGTGACGTGGGCCCGACCTCCTGTGGGTTTACCACCCACAGAGGTAGCCGTAGGGGGCCAGTGCAGTGTGGATTGGGCGGCAGTCGAAGGCAGGGGCCTCGACGACCTGATCCCTGAACACAGCAGCTAGCTGTTGGGACATGGAATGTCACTTCACTGGGGGGAAAGAGCCTGAGCTTGTGCAGGAGGTTGAGAGGTACCGGCTAGAGATAGTCGGGCTCACCTCCATGCACAGCTTGGGCTCCGGAACCCAGCTCCTCAAGATGGGCTGGATTCTCCACTTCTCTGGAGTCACCCACGGTGAGCAGCGGCGGGTTGGTGTGGGCTTGCTTATAGCTCCCCAGCTTAGCCGCCATGTGTTGGAGTTTACCCCAGTGAACGAGAGGGTCGCCTCTCTGTGCCTTCGGATCGGGGAGAGGGCTCTTGCTGTTGTTTGTGCCTACGGGCTGAATAGCAGTATAGAGTATCCGGCCTTCTTGGAGTCCCTGGGAGAGGTACTGAGAGGTGCTCAGACTGGGGACTCCATTGTTCTACTGGCACTTTAACGCTCACGTGGGCAATGACAGTGACACCTGGAGGGGCATGATTGGGAGGAATGGCCTTCCCGATCTGAACCCGAGTGGTGTTTTGTTATTGGACTTCTGTGCTAGTCACGGTTTGTCCATAACAAACACCATGTTCGATCATAGGGGTGTCCATAAGTGCACGTGGCACCAGGACACCTTAGGTCAGAGGTCGATGATCGACTTTGTTGTCGTTTCATCTGATCTCCGACCCTATGTCTTGGACACTCGGGTGAAGAGAGGGGCTGAGCTGTCAACTGATCACCACCTGGTGGTGAGTTGGATCCGCTGGTGGAGGAGGAAGCTGGACAGACCTGGTAGGCCCAAACGTATGGTGAGGGTCTGCTGGGAATGTCTGGCTGAGCACTCTGTTGGGGAGGTCTTTAACTCCCACCTCTGGGAGAGCTTCTCCTAGCTTCCGAGGGAGGTGGGGGACATTGAGTCTGAGTGGACCATGTTCTCTACCTCCATTGTAGACATGGCTGTTCGGAGCTGTGGCCTCAAGGTCTCTGGTGCCTGTCATGGCGGCAATCCCCGAACCTGGTGGTGGACACCGGAAGTAAGGGATGCCATCAAGCTGAAGAAGGAGTCCTATCAGGCCATGTTGACCTCCGGGACGCCTGAGGCAGCTGATGGGTATCGGCAGGCCAGGCGTGCCACAGCTTGGGCAGTTGCGGAGGCAAAAACTTGGAACTGGGAGGAGTTCGGTGAGGCCATGGAGGAGGACTATCGGTCGGCCTCAAAGAAATTCTGGCAAACCATCTGGCGCCTCAGGAGGGGGAAGCAGTACTCTGCCAACACTGTTTACAGTGTGGGTGGGGAGCTGTTGACCTCGACTGGGGACATTGTTGGGCAGTGGAAGGAATACTTCGAGGATCTCCTCAATCCCACCATCACATCTTCCATTGAGGAAGACTGATGACTCAGAGGTGGACTCGTCCATTACCCAAGCCGAAGTCACTGAGATAGTTTGCAAGCTCCTTGGTGGCAAGGCACCGGGGGTGGATGAGATCCGCCCTGAGTATCTCAAGTCTCTGGATGTTGTGGGGCTGTCTTGCCTAACACACCTCTGCAACATTGCGTAGCGGTCGGGGACAGTGCCTCTGGAGTGGCAGACTGGGGTGGTGGTCCCTCTTTTTAAGAAAGGGGACCAGAGAGTGTGCTCCAATTATAGGGGAATCACACTTCTCAGCCTCCCTGGGAAGGTTTACTCCAGGGTACTGGAGAGGAGAATTCAGCCAATAGTCGAACCTCGGATCCAGGAGGAACAATGCAGTTTTCGTCCTGGTCGTGGAACACTGGACCAGCTCTATACCCTTCATAGGGTGCTCGAGGGTTCATGGGAGTTTGCCCAACCAGTCCACATGTGCTTTGTGGATCTGGAGAAGGCTTTCGACCGTGTCCTTCATGGTATTCTGTGGGGGGTGCTTTGGGAGTATGGGGTTCGGGGCTCTTTGCTAAGGGCTGTCCAGTCCCTGTATGAACGGAGCAGGAGTCTGGTTCGCATTGCCGGCAGTAAGTCAGACCCAGTGCATGTTGGACTCTGACAGGGCTGCCCTTTGTCACCGGTTCTGTTCATAATTTTTATGGACAGAATTTCTAGGCGCAGTCAGGGGCCGGAAGGAATCCTGTTTGGGAACCACAGGATTTCATCTCTGCTTTTTGCAGATGATGTTGTCCTGTTGTCTTCTTCAAACCAGGACCTTCAGTATGCACTGGGGCGGTTTGCAGTTGAGTGTGAAGCAGCTGGGATGAGAATCAGCACCTCCAAGTCCGAGGCCATGGTTCTCGACCAGAAAAGGGTGGCTTGCCCTCTCCAGGTTGGTGGAGAAGTCCTGCCTCAAGTGTAGGAGTTTAAGTATCTTGGGATCTTGTTCACGAGTGAGGGAAGGATAGAGCGTGAGATTGACAGGCGGATCGGTGCAGCCTCCTCAGTGATGTGGTCGCTTTACCGGTCCATCGTGGTGAAGAAGGAGCTGAGCCGAAAGGCGAAGCTCTCAATTTACCGGTCAATCTACATTCCGATTCTCACCTGTGGTCATGAGCTTTGGGTAATGACTGAAAGAACAAGATCGCAGATACAAACGGCCAAAATGAGTTTCCTTCGCAGGGTGGCTGGGCGCTCCCTTAGAGATAGGGTGAGAAGCACAGTCACTCGGGAGGAGCTCAGAGTAGAGCCGCTGCTCCTCCACATTGAGAGGAATCAGCTGAGGTGGCTCGGGCATCTCTTTCGGATGCCTCCTGGACACCTCCCTGGGGAGGTGTTCCAGGCATGTCCCCCCGGGAGGAGGCCCCTGGGAAGACCCAGGACACACTGGAGGGACTATGTCTCTTGGCTGGCCTGGGAATGCCTTGGTGTTCTTCCCAAGGAGCTGGCCGAGGTGTCTGGGGAGAGGGAAGTTTGGGCTTCCATGCTCAGACTGCTGCCACCGCGACCCGGCCCCGGATAAGCGGATGAAGACGAGATGAGACAAAATTAAAACAAGAAACAAAGAAGCTGAAAGTAAGTTCTTGTTTACATGTGTCTAATTTTGCAACTGTCGAACACTTAGGCTTCCGCATGCCTGTGCCATCGACATTACAGAAGGGACCCTTCAGAATTTTCCCATTGTAGGTAGTAGCTTTCTGCATGAACTGTGGCTTGTGTTTTAGGCCATGTACACACGTAGCCGGGTATTTTTAAAACCGAACATTTTCCCCCCCTCCATTTATAAAAATGTTTTATCCACACCACCTCGTCTTCGAAAAAAATCCCTTCCACACATAACCGAACATCTCTGTTTTCAATCACATTCATAAGCATTCCAAACCTGTAGATGGCATTATTTCCCCAAATCCTACCCCCTAATCACATCAGAATAGCCCTCTGTTGGCGTCACTTCCGCCTAAACATAAAACATGGCGCCAAGCTTGTTCGTCTGGACAGACTCTGAGACAGAATTGCTTCTAAACACAATTTTGGAGTATAAACTTCAAAAGACGCAAGAAAACGTTGATTGGGAATCTTGTCAGTAGTTGGGCTTCTAAAATTAAACATGTAAATAGCACCTGCACAATAATTAACGCTTTCAAGGCACTACTCCGATCCATTACTCTTTGTCCATGCTTAATCTGGCTTCTGCAGTAAACAAAGGTCGCACGTTTGATGTCAGGGCAGATTTGTTGTAATTTTTTTGGCGCAGATTGTGACGTTCTAAAACGCAAAACTCTGGTTATCTCTGTCTACACGAAAAGGCATACACGGAGTTTTCAAAAATCTTCACTTTGCCCGGAGTTTTTTTAAATATTCGTTTTTGATGTGTTTTCATGTGGATGACAGGCCAAAACGTAGAAAAATATCTTCGATTTAGCAGATACCCGGCTACGTGTGGACGGGGTCTTAGACTGACCCTCTTTTGATATCATCTTGTTCCTTCACTTCAGTTCATAGAAATACACAACGATTCACTTTTCCTTTGCACTAAAAAAAGTTAACATTTAAATCTCTCACTTACTGTGTTGATCTAAGAGATTGAGAGATGTGTATTTAAATCATCACATATGCACAGAGTAATCCATTAAACACACAAATGTTCATACACTTCAAGTGCAGACCTGGCAAATGGTCCTAAACACACAAGTGTAGATGTGCATGTATATGTGCTTACTTTCTCTGTTGGCTGCTTTGTAATTAGCGTAATTCCAACACACTCACACACAGGCACACATTTCATATGCCAGTACCACCCTGCCTCATGTGGTTTTGACCAGGGCACCCACAATTTCTCTCTCTCTCTCTCTCTCTCTCTCTCTCTCTCTCTCTCTGTGTGTGTGTGTGTGAGAGAGAGAGAGAGAGAGAGAGAGAGAGAGAAGCAGAGGATTATAAGATATAAATGATGTGGAAACTGGCAATGTTCAACATTTTCATAAGTTATTATTCCTGTTTACTTTTTTCTCGACTAACCCTTTTTGCAGATTAATTGAGACAAGATGTGGGAGGGAATGTATGGCTATAAAAGAACCTTTTATTTCCAAAATATTTCCATATGCCCCTGCACCTGTATGATCATGTCCCAAGCATCAAATCTTGTCTCTGACACACACCTTTTCACACACCTTCTTTTCTTGAAATGAAATACCTAGCACCAATACTAATACACTTGAATATGCGTGCGTGCGCACACACACACACACACACACACACACACACACACACACACACTGTTTCTCTCTTATGTAAGTCTGCACAGTGCTACTTTTCTGTAGTGTAGAGGAATTTCCAGTGGGTTAACCAATCAACACAACACACACACCTATGTGCAGGCGTGTGGACTTTCAGTGAAAAGCATTCAGTATGAATAACACTTTCAGTATTCATCCCTGTGTGTGTGTGTGTGTGTGTGTGTGTGTGTGTGTGTGTGTGAGAGAGAGAGAGAGAGAGAGAGAGAGAGAGAGAGAGTGTTACGGATTACATATATTTAATTATTTTATGCATCTTTCACTAATTTGTCATGAAATAACAATGCTACATTTCTCTTCTTCTTCTTCTTCTTCTTCTTCTTCTTCTTCTTCTTCTACTTCTTCTTCTTCTTCTTCTCCCTATAAGTAGATTTGTTCAATACAGGTAGTGCTTATCTGAAAGAGTTTTTTTTTCTTCTTCCCCCTGTAAATTATATTTCACTAGGGAAAGTCAAACACACCTGTCCTTGTAATTGTGGTGGGTCTGTGGTTTTACTCTCAAATTGTTCATGAGGCCAAAACATGACAACCATTCTAAACATTAACAAGGCTGTTTAAATATCTGAATATCTGGATTAAAGCTGAAAGCAAAGCCTGAATCTTCCGAATGCTTCCTGTAATACATTGACTACACACAGTACATGTTGATTTTATCATATATAAATGACAGGATATTATTTTAAAACTCAAATGAAGCAGATAGTCAAAACTCAAGTGTGTAAAATACAAGACAGTGTATAAAATACAGGACATTATAGATAAAATTGATTTACTTTATTGATCCCAAGCTGGGGAATTGTTATGTTACATATATACATACAGCAGCAAGTTATCAGACATGCAAGAAAAAAAAAAAAAACAAGACACTGTACAACATAAAGTGGAATGAAAATTATATCCAAGAACATGCCAACTATACAATATAAAGATAAAAATGTAATGATTAAAAAATTATATATATATATATATATAAAATATGCTTTGTACAGGTGAATGTGCATTAATAGTACTAAAAACAAGAACTGAGATGACTGAATATCAAAACTGTACAAAAGTGGCAGTATTGAAAGCTCGTTTGCACTTGGATGGTAGTTGGCTAACTACATGTATGTAATAGCCTACTTAATGCAACAACAGTCCCGCTGATATTTACCTTTGGCCACAGTTGGAAATGGTTTGTAATTGGCTGAGCAGGTTTTAAACCATGATTACACTGAGGATAAATACAAATATTTCATAATTCTGTGCATCTTTCACTAATTTGTCCTGAAATAACAATGATAAATTTCTCTTCTTCTT
Source organism: Neoarius graeffei (assembly GCF_027579695.1). Classification (NCBI taxonomy): domain Eukaryota; kingdom Metazoa; phylum Chordata; class Actinopteri; order Siluriformes; family Ariidae; genus Neoarius; species Neoarius graeffei. The sequence goes on along the minus strand of NC_083580.1, from coordinate 22,807,808 downwards.
CTTCTTCTTCTTCTTCTTCTTCTTCATACCAGTCCTAATCGATGTGACACTAATTAAGAATTCCTGACATTTCTATGACAACATGGTGTGCAAATCTTAAATAAGGATAAAACAAATTGATTTAATCATCTTTTTTGACCATAGAGCTGGCTTCCTGTTATGCCCCTCTCAGCTGTAGCCCTGTTTTCTTTCTGCTACTGACATATGTTGGTGAAGGTTGGTCATGATTATATACTCTGCTATAGCCACAAATTGTGCAGAAAATGTTAAGAGCTCCTTTGACAGATTAATTGTACTATTGACTTGCACAAGCTGATTTACTGAAGAACTTTCACATGAACGCAATAATCGCTTATAGGCCTACCCATTTGTTTTATTGACATGGCAAGTGAAACGACATGGGTAGAGAGGCAGGCTGTGCATTAATAATAATAATAATAATAATAATAATAATAATAATAATAATAATAATAATAATAATAATTTATACAGTGCCTTTCTCAAACACAAGGATGTTTTACAGAGTAGCAAACAAAACAAGCCAACAAATAAATTCAAATCAAATGCTACACGGAGTGATAACACAAAGATAAAAGTTGGGATTTAAAATGAAATTTCCCTTAGGTTTTGGGGAAGCGAGTTCCATAATTTTGAAGCTGCGACACTGAAAGCGCTACCACCCATTGAAAAAAAAAACTTTATTTGGGCATCACTAATAATCTGGAACAGTTTATCATAACATGCAGGAAGTCCTGTAAGGAGTACCAAATCTTAGTAGCAGGTAAAAGATGGTAAACATCCAGCAAAAAAAAAAAAAAAGCAAAGTAAACACATGAGAAGTGGCAGCTAAACGCGCACAGCATACCCTCATTGGAAACCGAAACGTTTAATGGGTTACACCACAAAACCATTGCACAGAGCCTTCATATGGGAAGCAAAGCGAGACAGCCAGAGAGGAAAAGGATTTCTCACCTCTGGTGTGAAAAACTCCTAATGCAGCCTAGTTTGTCAGTTTCTTTCAAACTGTAAGGTACCACAGCTAGCAATCAGACTCATAGGGTAATTAACATTGAAGCATGAATAGGAAATTTTTATCTTTTTCCCAGTCCTTGACCTGTGTTTATATTACAGCCAAATTGGAAACAAGGCAGGCTGTGTTCGCAGAACAGATTATTAAATACATTGTGATTTCTATGGCATGAAATATACTTGGACATTCTTGAATATTCCTGGGCTCCCTGCCCAAGTATCCCCACATGTGTGAGAAACTGTGAACTACTTAAAAACGAACAAAGCTCTTCTTATTAACAAGTCCATTAAAATCTAGAAAATACCCGTACTAAATCAACAGATCTTTGCACTGTTGTTGCAGTCTGTTTAATTTCCCTTGAAACAGAGACTATGATGTAATTAAAACAGTGATATTTGATCATATGGTTATTACCGTAAAATACCAAATAATAGCCCGGGCTATTATTTGTCTCAATCACGTAAGAGACCCGGCGCGTATTAGAGACTAGGCGGCTATTTGGAACAGGCGATTAATTCCTTCTTCACAAACACCTTCCCCAAAATCTACCTCAAAAAGGGGAAAAATCATTCTCAGATAGGCCTACTTTTAACCAGTATAACTTACAGTTTCTTTCGAGTTAGATTACAGATAGCACGGTGCCGACTTCGGGGAATTTTGAAGACGCAGAATGCATCTTCGCATGGCACAGTCGGGGTGGATAAAGGATAAATCACACACCTTTTCCTGTTAATGACTAGTTAAGCGCATGCTTTACAAAATAATCAAGAAACCACACCATTGTCTGTGCGCAGCACTGTGATTTAATTACTCTGCAAAGTTATGGTCACTTGCTATCACCCTCACCCATGCAGCCTCCGCCCTTTGTGCTTCGCGATGTCTGTCAATCTGAAATTGCATGGAGGGCGCGACGTTGAAGCAACATAATTAGGGTGCGAAGTGTCAAACCAAAGGGTTTTTTCTTATGCTGAAAAATAAGTGACCTGCAGTGGCTACATACTGTCATCTTGCATTCTCACGTTTCTCTCCAAGACGTCTCCCTATTTGGCCGATATGAGCCTATTCCCCGAGTGAGTTGGTACGGTGGCTCGACCCCGTAGAAAACTTAAAGTTCGGATGAAAGTTAGTTGAATAGGTTCCTGACTTGTAGGCCTACATGTTGCCTGCCTGACGCGTGCTTCTGCCCAACTTGCACGACAGATTACTTGTTGAAAAGGCCCCTTGGATTAGATTGGCCGCGAGCAGACTGAAATGCATGTTAGAACGCTCTCACCTTTTTTGTAAAGCGTCTTCCAGATCCGAATGGGTAAGGGCAAGTGAAATGGTATAAGGTCTTTAATAAAACTCAGTGTGTGCTTTGACGCATGCATTCGGCAATTTAGGTCGTTTAACAGAAGCAGCAGTCCAACCTTGGAAACCCGCAGTCCTCAATGTCACCACACACGCTGGGTATTCCTCATTCGATGACGTAAGTGATATCCCACACACCCATGTCAAACGTAATTGGCTAAGACATCTGTCAAAAGTTACGGAGTTGCATTCCTCAAGAAATATTACGGTAGACCAAGATTATAACATTGAAATGGCATGTTTATTATCACGTAACAAAATGTTGTAAACAGTATTATAGAAATAATTTCATTCATTCATTCATATTGTTTCGGTAGAAAACTATGCAATGCAAAATCGTTTAAACACCAGAAAAGTGCTGGGCCTCAAGATTCTAGATAGAACGTTCGGACGCTTTTTTTTTTTAGACCCCGGCGAGTATTCGGAACCGGCCTTTATTTGTCACAACACACGCGTACACCCGGCCGTTAAAGGGAACTCGGCGGTTAATTGGAACTCGGCTATTATTTGGTATTTTACGGTATTTCAATAATGAAATCACCATTCAGTTTATACACTAGTTATATTGTTGGACCCATTTAAACAAATGCATTTTTAATTAAAAAAACAAACAAACAAAAAACCTGTAGACATTCATGGCCCTGTGTCGAGCTCCTTCACCTCGTCTTGGGATCTGTCATTTGAAAATAGCAATTTTGAAATCGCAGACATTGAGAGGATCTCAAGAAAATGTGTAGGTGAGCACTTACAGGATTAAAGTCTCAACTACAAGTCTGTCTCTCTCTGTGTTCCTGTCTGTCTCTCCCTCACTCTACTCTGTTATTACAGTTTATTTTAAAGGGAAATGTGCGGTCTTTTCCTTGTGCAATGCTTATATATATAAACATAATTGCTGTATGCTCACCCAGCAAAATATACATCTCCTAACCTGCAATTACCGCCCTGTTTCTATCCATCTTGCTCTCGCTGTCTCTCTGTCCCTCTCTCCCTGTCTGTGACCGCCTTAGCATACAAAAAGGGCTATTTTTAAAGCTTAGCTTATTTAGTTTTTATAGTTTTTGAGAGTCAACTCTGTGGATTTCAAAGAATCTGCTAGTCAAGCTCTTTTCTCAGAACATGTTTATGAGCAACACCTGCATCTGGCCAGCAGAACTGTGACGATGGCAAAGAGTGGAGGAGTTTCCTTCATCTGTTTTGTGAAGAATGGTTATGCATGGGTGTGTCTGGGCTGTTAAATTGCAATGCTAGATAATTAACTTAATCACTCTATGAATCATACAGTTTCTACTTTTGCCCAGCAGGGGCAGCAGAAAGAGTCTCCTTGCTGCTTTGTTTGTGGTGGGATGATGTTCCTAAATACGTAAAACAAGGAAATAATGTCAATTTGGCCATTTTATAATTATAGTAATAATATTTATTTATTTATACAGCACAAATTCAACTATACAGTTATAAAAAGTACCTAACAACTAAAGCAACTTACTAAATATAACTAATAATAATCAGTGTTGTAGTTGAGTCACTAAACCTTGAGTCCGAGTCCAGTCTCGAGTCCCCAGTGTTCAAGTCTGAGTCAAGTCCAAGTCATTAAAAAAAAAATTCAAGTCAAGTCCGAGTCGAGTCCACTATTGATCTGAGTTGAGTCCGAGAATAAGACTCCAACTGTGCCATTTGACGGTGGCTGTTTTTGTGCCATTAAAGTTAGTTTGTTCCTTAACTTAATGTATGAACAGGTGAATGTGCATTCTCTTTGTCAGGGAGTGTGAAGTATTCTGTCAGCGATGGTTGGGAGATGGATGTAAGTGCAGAAGGTGTGTTTATTAATACAATTGAAGACAGGTACACAATCCAGAATGGCAGGCAAAATCGTGAAACAGTGAAACAGGCAATATGTTGAGTGAGGCACAAACAGGCTATCGTGTACTAAGTAGATTCAAAGATGAGAAACAGGAAATCAGGGATCAGGAAACCCAACAAGAAACTAAGGCTTGATAATGTGTCAGTAACGCAACTCAGTACTTCGCAAAATAAGTGTGTTTTCACAGTTTTTATACAGTTGCGCTGATTGCACCTTAATCCTGTGCAGGTGCGAGTCATTTACGGCATGCATGTGAGAGTCCGCTTGGCATGTGCGCTGTCTGTAGTGCACCTGAGAGTCTATCTGATGCATGCGCCAAGGTGTGCAGATGTGAAATTAGTACAAAAATTAATATATGTTATTTACCAGCTGGGAGGTCCGTATTGTGAAATACCGTGACCGAGGTCTTGAAAGTACTGAGCGAGGCCCTCTGGGCCGAGGTCAGTATTCAAGGCCAAGGTCATGGTATTTCACCATACAGACCGACCTTAAGCTGGTAAATAATATATATATATTTTTTCTTTACCAAATTCTAACAGAAAACGAGAGCGCCCGAAAGGGAAAACTGAGCCGAGTCGCCATTTTGAATCCTCATTCATGGCTGTAATGCAAATGGCTTCTTCCTTGGCATACAAGTGGACTTCCATGGCAGGAAAAAAACCTATATTTTTCTGCCTATGTAGTCCCCTATTTATACAGAATTGAGTCATTCAGGATTCAGCCATGCTTTTGCTCAGTGTTGGCAGCAGTTACAGGTTTTTAGCTTTCTCCTGAAATGTTTTCTTTTATTTCTTCTTCCTCAGGGTAGTATAACTCACTTTTGCTGTGAAGACTGTCGTTATCACTATCCATGCTGTAAAATTAATGCTATTCTCCTGAGAAATGCTGGCAAAAATTTATAAGATTTTTGATAAAAATCTTATAAATAAATCTTATTTAAAAAAAAGATAAATGTTGTCAAAAATTGCTACTATGTTTGTTGTTGTGAACGAGCGAGCCACCAGAGGTCTGTATCTGGGGTCCGTAACTGGGGTCCATATCGTAGGATACGGACCCGCTCGCCAGCCAATCAGAGTGCAGGATTTGATTTAAACCGGACTGCGAAAAAAAATCTTATGCCAAATTATTATAGCATGTAACAAAAAATAAAGAAAAAATCTGAGTCCTCGTCTCTAAGTTATGAGTTTGAATGCAGTTAATGCACGAGTCCAAGTCCAAGTCATCAGTGCTCAAGTCCAAGTCAAGTCACGAGTCCTTAAGATTAGGGCACGAATCGGACTTGAGTTCGAGTCCTGGACTCAAGTACTACAAGCCTCATAATAATGTATAAAAGTAAATACACCTACATAAAAAACTATAGAAAAATGAGTTTATTCATCCAAATGTCTGCTGGAAAAGGACTGTTTTTAGCTTACTCTTGAAAACATTAAAATCAGTAGTGCATCTGAGGTCGTATGACAAAGAGTTCCATAGTTTCAGTGCAGCAACCATAAAGGCTCTGTCACCAAGAGTAGGCAGAGTTCCAAAGTTTGGCACTGACAGGAGGAACTTATTGTTGAATCTAAGACTATAAACTGAGTTAGACTTGAAAGCTAGCAAGGTAGAAAGGTACTCAAAGTACTTTGGGGCCATATTATGAACACATTTAGAAGTGATGATAATAATCTTAAAATCTATATTAAGCTTAACTGGAAACCAATGCAAATCATAAAGAAGTGGCATTATATGGCAAAACCAGGGCACATGGTATAAAACCCTAGCAGCTGCATTTTGCACGTGTTGTAGCTTTGCTGTCAAGTTACTAGATAGTCCATATAAGACAATAGTCCAGCCTACTAGTGACAAAAGCATGTACCAGTCTCTCCGTAGATTCTCTGCTGAGGTATTTCCTGATCCTTCTGATGTTGTGCAGGTGGTAAAGCGCACTTTTGCAGGTTTTAGTGACGTGTGTGCTGAGACTGAAGGTACTGTCAAACCAGACTCCCAGGTTCCTGACAGGATCACTAGTGGGTTGGATCTCAAATTTGCCTACTGTCAGGCTGATCGTATGGACTTTCTCCAGCTGCGCTTGGTGCTGATCATCATAAACTCGGTTTTATCATCGTTGATCAGCAATCTATCCCTTATCATCCAATTTGAACGGAAGATAGCCTTACATATCATCTGCATAACAGTGAACACTAGGTAGATGGTGGCTGATGATAGTGAATAGCTCACTAGTGTACATCGAAAACAACAGCGGACCTAGGCAGGAGCCTTGTGGAACGCCACACTTCAAGTCAAAACTGATTGATCGTTCATTGTATATTACAATACATTGAGCTCTATCCACCAAATATGATCTAAACCAATCAAGCGCACCCTCTGAAATGCCAAACTTGTGTTCAAGGCACTGTGGTAATTCACTATGGTCTACAGTATCAAATGCGACATTGAGATCTAAGAACACCAACAGAGTGACGTATTGCATATACATATAGATGATTATAGGATAGATTTTACCACTGTTTCAATGACTTCTGACCTAAATAGTATTAATGTATACACATTTGAATATCATTGCGCACACACATCAACGCCGTTTCCGTACTGTGAAATGGGTGATACGCAGACTGTAGCTCTGGGAATAAGTGACAAAAAGACACATGTTGAAATATTTGCCGAGCCACTACTTTTTCAGTAATCTTAGAAAGAAATGTGAGGTTACTGACAGGACGGTAGTTCTTTTATATCAAGTCAGTGTTTGGCTTTTTCAGTCTTGGTTTCACTAAAGCCTTCTTCCAGATGTCAGGAAGATGAGCATCACTGAGTGACAAATTTATGATGTTAGAAATAGCTGGCAATAACTCATTAATACAGTCCTTCACAATTTGCATGGGTAGGGGATTGTTTCATTTTCTCTATATACGTACATGCATACAGCACATCCATATCACTACTTGTATTTCTACTGTATATTCATATCCAAACTACTAATAGGCCTACTACTACTGCTCAGTTTTTTTACCTGTGCAAAAGTGTGACAATAAACTTGAGAATTCTATAGATAAGGAAATATTCATATTCAGGAGTGAAGTAGTAATAGTTGCAGGTGAAAGTGCAAGTGCAAATGACAGTGTAATGTATTTGACAGTGTGGATATGCACACGTTCTTTTCACCGTACAGAGTTTGCTTGCTGATGAGTTGTCAATATGAGTACTCATCTCCTGTGGCATGGGTGGCACGGTGGTGTAGTGGTTAGCGCTGTCGCCTCACAGCAAGAAGGTCTGGGTTCGAGCCCCGTGGCCGGTGAGGGCCTTTCTGTGCGGAGTTTGCATGTTTTCCCCATGTCCGCGTGGGTTTCCTCCGGGTGCTCCAGTTTCCCCCACAGTCCAAAGACATGCAGGTTAGGTTAACTGGTGACTCTAAATTGACTGTAGGTGTGAATGGTTGTCTGTGTCTATGTGTCAGCCCTGTGATGACCTGGCGACTTGTCCAGGGTGTACCCCGCCTTTCGCCCGTATTCAGCTGGGATAGGCTCCAGCTTGCCTGCGACCCTGTAGAACAGGATAAAGCGGCTAGAGATAATGAGATGAGATGAGATCTCCTGTGGCAGTTTTTTTTCCTTAAGGGCACCTTTGGATGAGCTCCACCATATACAGCATATACAGCTGTTCAACAAATATCAAGCTTCATTAAGTCCTCATTCACAACTCTATACCTTTGCAGTACAGACAGGGTGTCTATATTGAACAGGACCATTTCATTTCATTGTAAGGTATATTGCAAAGATTGGGAAAAAAGAAGGAGGATCATGGTGTGGATAATGCCCGTACATCAGAAACGCGTGTGCACCATGGTGACCTTGTTGACCATGAAAGGTTGAGAAAAAAATGTGCCTGCTGTTTCCAATGCCTGGAATTTCAGATCTAGATTGAGTTTTTTTGTGTGGTTTTTGAGATGCAGTTGGGCTGGAAATTTTGCTGAACGCAGACAACCGTGCATATTAGTTCTTCTGTGTGTGCCTCACTGGTGATTGACAACACACCCACATTGCTGAACTCAACTAAGCAAGGGTACGCCTAAAATACTCAAAGTGAGCTGGTAGACTGTACGCCCCAACAAAATCTATGGCCCTGAGCTGATGCTGCTCATCTCCATTGAGTTCAAGAAGCTTGAAGAAAGAGGGAAGTATGATTTGGCAAACCTGTAAGGGTCAAAGGTAAAATGCAGGGGATCAGGGGATTCCAGAACTAGGTTGTTGATATGGTTCAGCACCATCTTCTCCAGGTGTATCATGGTTACTGCTGTCAGTACAACTGTTCTGTAGTCACTGAGGTGGGGTTTACATTAGACCGTATCAGCGGATCATCAGATTAACGTTTTTAAAAACGATTAGCGTGCACACAGCAACGCCAATACACGATTCGCGTGCACACAGCAACGCCAATACACAGATATGCTATTCACATGACTAATTAGACGGCATGTAAGTTGAAATGTGTAAATGTGTAATTTCTCCTCAGCGGCTCGGCTCCGCAGGCATCCTGCGCTCCAAATCACTCCGCCCTGAACAGCGAGTGCCCTCTGGAGGGTGCGCACTCCGGCCCTGCGCAGCTCACAGAGTGCGCGAGTGAAGCGCATGAGCAGTGATTCGGGACTGAGCCGCTGTGTGTGTGATCCCAGTGCATATCGGGCATGCGCAAGTCACTCACCACTTGCAAGTGGAAGGATGGCAAGCCTAAAGACAATCATAACTACACAATGGGCAGTATTTGCATCAGTATTTGCAGTATTTTCATACTTTTATACTCTTTAATGAAAGGTGATACAAGGCGGAAGTCCGCGCCGTTTTTCAGCAGTCGCGTCACATGACCAACGCCAGCGAATCAGGAAGGTAGATGTCACAGTGACGTTGTCCAATGACGACGTCAGCTAGAGCTCAGCACAGCGTATCCGCGTATCCTCAATGTTTACACAGCACCGGACCAGACACGAACTGAATTGAATACGTGGGCCCTGGCGGATTCCCGTTTCCCGGTGTTTTAATGTGAACGGACAGTGCATCCGCGAAGAAAACGAGGCAGATACGGTCTAATGTAAACTTGGCTGGCTGGTTACCCTGGCTTTGTTCAACACTGGGATGATAGTCGAAAGTTTACAAAAAGAGTTGTCTCTTGGGCAAGTGAAATGTTAAATATGTTTGTGTACATTCATGCCAGCTATGCAGCACAGGTTTCAGATGCCTGCTATGGGTTAGTCTCAATCTGGTTAAAAATGAAAGAGCCAGCTTCCTTCCCAGGGCAAATTATATATTCCTCTCTGAAAGTATTGGAAAGGCATGGCCAATTCTTTTGTTTCTGCTATACACTGAAGATATTTGGGTTTGAGAGCAAAAGATGAATATGAGACAATTAGGGTTTTAACTTTTATTCTCTGATTTTACATCAAAATGTGTTAAACAACTTGACACCATTGGTGTCAGACCACCCAATTTTTAGGTGAGCAAAAGTACCTGTTCGTTAAAGTAAATTACATTTAATATTTGGTTGCATATTCCTTACTTACAATAACTGCATCAAGATAAGATAAAGGGAATCATGGAAAGCTCCAAATACCAATCTATTTTGGTAAAAAACCTGAAGTCTGCTGTTAAATAGGTGAAATATAATTTCACCTTCCAGCACAACAACAATCTAAAGCACAAATCCAAGTCAACAAAAGAATGGCATCAGAAGAAGAAGATTAACATTTTAGAAAGGTCCAGTTAGAGCTCAGCTCTAAATCCTATCAAAAACCATCCATCCATCCATTATCCGTAACTGGTTATCCTGTGCAGGGTCGCGGACAAGCTGGAGCCTATCCCAGCTGACTATGGAGCACTTGCATGTGACGTCACATCCGATCCAGATTGTAAACAGACGCCACCTTGTCGGTCAAATGCCATATTTCTGCCTTCTACTTCTGCTTCTATTTCTACCTTTTCTTCTGGAAAACCCTACTATATACAATTCTACTAGAACGTCAACTCCACTGAAAATCAATAAAATATAAGATGAGTGGAATCCTGTGTCCGAGTCCTTCCCTTTCAAGTGTGGGAAACCCACACTCAAAAAAATAAAACATTGGATTTACTTAACCGAGTTATGGCAACCGGTCCAACGAAACTGTGTTAATTTAGATGTATTGAATACAGTTATGTGTTGAAAAACTCAACATCTAAATTAACACAGTTTTGTGGGACCGGTTGCCATAACTCGGTTAAGTAAATCCAATGTTTTTTTTTTGAGTACATGGTGCTCACATACACTTGACAGTAGGCTGCCACGGGACCCTGACAGGCATGCAAAATGGATTGCTGCTATCAGGTATACCATATATACAGTAATAGTGATAGACTACTGATACTTGATCTAACTGATAATATAAAATATTCAACCATAATAGTGGATATACTTATATCTCAATACTTAAGTGACTTACCCGTCCAATGAGGATTGTTATTTTCTTGTTTACAAGATGCCACATCTGAGGGGGACTGACAAATCCTGAATTTCTGTAAAGATAACTGTCCAGAGATTTATAAGCACACAGTGCTTCACCACTGAACAGCGAGGGAAAGTTAATGAGGTAATTATACACATCTGGGTATTCCGCTGGCAGTTCAATATCCACTGACACGGTCGTGAAAACTACGTCCGGTAATCGATAAGGGTCACTAATCTGTAGGTCGTTTATTTTAGACCTATATCTAGTTATCTGTTCATTAGAAAAATGAGCCGTGTAGTCCGTCAGTTGAAATTGATCCATTTTGTACACGAGTGCAGCAATATTCAGCTGTGTTTTTTACCGACAAGATGGCGGCTGTTTACATTCCGGTCACGTGACTACAAGAGGTCTATGGGCAAGATGTGGGGTACACTCTGGACAAATCGCCAGGTCTTTGCAGGGCTGACACACAGAGACAAACAACCGTTCACACTCACACCTACGATCAAATTGGAGGCACCAATTAGCCTAATCTGCATGTTTTTGGACTGTGGGGGACACCAGAGTATCCGGAGGAAACCCACACAGACACGGGGAGAACATGCAAAATCCACACAGAAAGGCCCGCGTTGGCCACTAGGCTCAAACCCAGAACCTTCTTGCTGTGAGGTGACAGTGCGAACCATTACACCAACTTGCTGCCCCCTAGCAAAAACCTGTGCAATGATTTGAAGAGGGCTGTACACAGGAGATCCCCTCACAATTTGTTAGATCTAGAGCATTTTTGAAAGATAGAGTGGATTAAAATTGCTAAAACAAGATGTGCTAAGTTGGAAGACTTAAAGTAATAGTTAAGGGGTTTACACACTTATGCAACCAGGCCATTGTAGCGGCACTCCTCTTGCACAAAGTGCACAGAGTAGAGCCCCATACTTGAAAGAATGCATCAAACTGATTTTTGATGGCTTGACCATACGACGCCCATATGTATGAAAGTGTACCACCAGGAACAAGAACATGGTAATTAGTCTTAATGGTGCTGCACAGGCATTGGAGTATGTGACTATGCACTCCTATATTTCTAATCAAGTTCATTTCGTGCCCATGCAAATATTTTGCTCATACACTCTTCAGGCGTGCCACTTTAAAGCAGTACCTAAATACCTGTACATTTTTTCTTTTTCCTAAAGCATTTTTACAAAATTTTCATTTGAATTTTAATAGTTAATATCTATACTATTAAAGGAAGGCTGTCTGTCTCTCTGTCTTTTCACCTATGCAAATCGACATGGCTGGACGCACATACTCCATACTTTGCACATGGGTTGGTGACACCTCAGAGAGGCCCAAGACAGCATTTTCGAGTTTCCAAAACATGAGATTAGTGCTAATCCAACACACTATTCATTTCCCGTAGGCTACATGCTCGCACTAACCCACTATGCTAATCCAAGACACTATAATTTCCCATAGACTATATGCTCACACTAACACACTGCGTGCAGCCTTGGTGGGGAATTCTCTCCCTGACTCGCCTGAGAGTTTCAATTGTAAGGGACCTTGCAATCAGCTCTTTGCTGGAGACTTCTGCTAGGGCCGAGTCTATGTCACTGAGGAGATGCAATTTACATCATTTTGACAGAGCACAGTGAAAATACACACAACTGTGTCCACTCAACTCTCCACTGGGCCATTCGGAGGAAATCAGGTTCACGGGCAATAACTACTAGTATAACATGAAAGTGGGAAAAGATCTGACATGATTTACCTTAGTTTCATTTTTATTTTACATCACAAAGACCAGGGTGGCACGGTGGTGTAGTGGTTAGTGCTGTCGCCTCACAGCAAGAAGGTCCGGGTTCGAGCCCCGTGGCCGGCGAGGGCCTTTCTGTGCAGAGTTTACATGTTCTCCCTGTGTCCGCGTGGGTTTCCTCCGGGTGCTCCGGTTTCCCCCACAGTCCAAAGACATGCAGGTTAGGTTAACTGGTGACTCTAAATTGACCGTAGGTGTGAATGTGAGTGTGAATGGTTGTCTGTGTCTATGTGTCAGCCCTGTGATGACCTGGTGACTTGTCCAGGGTGTACCCCGCCTTTCGCCCGTAGTCAGCTGGGATAGGCTCCACCTTGCCTGCGACCCTGTAGAAGGATAAAGCAGCTAGAGATAATGAGATGAGATGAGATCACAAAGACCTAAAATTTTAACCAGGGTATGTAGACTTTTCATCTCATCTCATTATCTCTAGCCGCTTTATCCTGTTCTACAGGGTCGCAGGCAAGCTGGAGCCTATCCCAGCTGACTACGGGCGAAAGGCGGGGTACACCCTGGACAAGTCGCCAGGTCATCACAGGGCTGACACATAGACACAGACAACCATTCACACTCACATTCACACCTACAGTCAATTTAGAGTCACAAGTTAACCTAACCTGCATGTCTTTGGACTGTGGGGGAAACCGGAGCACCCGGAGGAAACCCACGCGGACATGGGGAAAACATGCAAACTCCACACCGAAAGGCCTTCGCTGGCCACGGGGCTCGAACCCGGACCTTCTTGCTGTAAGGCAACAGCGCTAACCACTACACCACCGTGCCACCCATGTAGACTTTTTTTTTTAAATATACATTGTACATATAAACTCTTCATCTCAATCTGAAATAGTAGAAACTAAAATACGAGAAACATAAACTGGTTTAATAACACTAAAATAAGATTTTTGTGAATACCTTTTATTTTTCTCACTTGCTATACTGTCAGTATAACCCTATCCTCTTCCTGACTTTCAGAACCCATGCTAATTTGTGTCCAAAATAACTAGATGGGAATAGATTTAAAAATACAATCTCCGGATGATAATAAGAACACTTAGACAGTTTCCTCAGTTGGAAGCCCTCTGACTGTGTTTTTAAATCTGGAACTGTCTCGTTATTTGAGACCCAAATTAGTATGTGTTCTTAAAGTCAGGAAGAGGGTAGAGTTAACTGAAAATTACAGCCTCATTAGTGTGAAAAGGGATTTATAAAAACCTTCATTTAGTTTTCTCAATTTAAACCAATTTATGTTTCTAGTGTTTGAATGTTTGATTTGGGAGTGTAAATGCACATAATTTAATTATAAGTCTTTCATTAATCCCTGTCATGATTAAGTAATACTGAGATTATCCATGAATCTCCTCCTGCAACACTTTATCACCATTCATTTATGTAGTTATAATACGGAAGAAGAGAGACAAAGACAAAGAAGAAAGAGATAGGAAAAAAGTTGTGTGTGTGTGTGCGCGTGTGTGTGTTAGTTAGGGGGTGAAAGTGGAAAAAGAGAGACCTCTCCATACAAATTAAACTCTAAATGGGAAAAGACAGAATGACATCTTGCCATACTCATTAACATCTAAATGAGAAACTTTCTGTTTTATAATCCTCTAAACATTCTAAATACTGTCCAAGAAAACTCTCTCTCTCTCTTAGACATAAGTTAATGGCTTGTTGCTGCCTTTTCCAGACTATAAACCCACAATCACACCGTGCACACCACCAACATATAACCCCGAAAGTGTGAGACAGACAGTATGAGACAGACAGACCAAAGAGAAAGGAGATGAAAGAGTTGAATGCACAAGAAGCAAATGGACAAACCTTAAAATAATTACTGATTATCATTGCAATTCCAGGAGAGGGGATAAAAGAATAACAGCAGGAGAACAATATAATACTGAAAAACAAGTTTGTTTATATATATATATATATATATATATATATATATATATATATATATATATAATATATGGCACGGTGGTGTAGTGGTTAGCGCTGTTACCTCACAGCAAGAAGGTCCTGGGTTCGAGCCCAGCGGCTGACCTTCTGTGTGGAGTTTGCATGCTCTCCCCGTGTCCATGCGGATTTCCTCCGGGTGCTCCGGTTTCTCCCACAGTTCAAAGGCATGCAGGTTAGGTTAATTGGTAGCTCTAAATTGACCGTAGGTGTGAAAGTGAGTGTGAATGGTTGTCTGTGCCTATGTGTTAGTTCTGTGATGACCTGGCAACTTGTCCAGGGTGTACCCCGCCTTTCGCCCGTAGTCAGCTGGGATAGGCTCCAGCTTGCCTGCGACCCTGTTGGACAGGATAAACGGCTACAGATAATGGATGGATGGATATTTACAATGGAAGGCCTGATCCCATGTATCATGACATGTACAAAAAGTCTGTTCCTAAATATATGTACTCCTGGCTGCAGTGTGGATGACACCTGCCTGGACCAGTGATCAAAATGTCATGCCAAACCATACACACATACATGCAACCTTACTTGGCCATCTCTTGCCTAGATGCCAATGCCTGTGTTCCAGAGAGTGAAATAAACACACACCAATAAATATGACTACATATACATGTTTTTTTTTTTAAATCTCATATTTACAGTAGTCCCTTCTGAAAGTATTGGAATAGCAAGGCCAGTTTTTTTTGTTTTTGTTATACCCTTAAGACATTTGGGTTTGAGATCAAAAGTTGAACATGAAATGATAGATAAGGATTTCAGCTTTTGTTAAATGCACAGGAAAAATGACTGGGCAATTTTTCCAGAGTTAAAATTATTTTCCTCAAAAATAGTTAATTCTGCTCTATTTTGAGTTTAGAGAGTAAAAATTTGGAGTTGGAGTGGGAGCAAAATTACAGAGTAGTTGATAAATAGGCGGAACTTGTCAAAAAGTTAAGTTTTGTTTGTCTGCCATACTATTCCTCTCCTCACTGCTGATGAAGTGGATTTGAAAGAGAAGTTTCTGTCTGATATTAAAGTAAGTAGCCTTTCAAACTCTTAGTATTCACTTTCAGTTGTTTCATATTTACACAATTTCCCACGTATTTTCCATATTGCCTTACAGAGATAGTGTTTCATTTTAAATTGATGCGACATGCATAGGCTACCATGAAGGTAATGTTTGTGCTCGGCAGGACTAACATTACAGTTTTTTTTTTGTTAATTGGGGGGAAAGAGATAAATTATTTGAATATCATGCTTTAAGATAATGTTATATCCTGTTATGAGACCTTAACTGTCAATGTTTCAGACCAGCACATGTATAGCAAATGATAGTGTTAGCAAGCTAATGTCAGTTAATGTTAATGTTGGGTGACATTCACGTGTAACATACTTTGTTTCTGAATGAGTCGCTCGTCGGTGTAGCAGGTGTAGTGAACTAACTTAATGTTAACTGTTTTCAGTCATTGTAACATCAGTATTTTCAAAATTTGTATTTTTCAATTGTTGATGCAAATTGCTTTTTAGCCATGGTGCACCTACACACTTAGCTTGAGCTAATTTAACTTAAATTAGCTTCAGTCTAATGTTAGGCAGATGCTTAACATTAACTTTTGTAAAGTTCACAGGATCATACTTGAACATACACACACAAAGACTTATGGACAAAATAGCAAGATTGCCCTTATAGAGCACATAAATGCCAATTGACAGTAGTGGGAACTGGCTAGCCAATGTTAGCTATCAAATGTTTGTTCACTATTCCATGCTTGCCTTGGGTGCCACGTGTACTTGACTCTGTAAAGAGTCAAGTTAACATGCTGTTATTCTTGTAACCCACTCTGGTGTCGTGGATGAGCAATGAGCACCATGTGTTAACAGACAAGTGAAAATCACATTCGTGTTCAAATATAATTTAGTGGTATATTAATGACTTTCCTCCCTTTTGACTGAGAGTGTTGGCCTCATGTTTAAATTGGTCTCTTTTTGGTCCTCTAGGATGGAAAACACCAATGTTGTTAAAGTGAAATTTAAAGACTGCAAGAAATATGTTTTTTCTCCGACACCTTTTACATTTGAAATGTTTTTGGAATATGGTGAGAATTTTAATATTTTTGACATCATTAATATTTACCTGATGAAACTTATTTTAATAGCAATGTGATAACTGTATGGATGTATCTTATGGGGTGTTTTGGATTTTTAATTATGTCATGTTACTAATGGTTTGTCTACCTTAAGTTGCCAGGAAATTTAATCTTCCTACAATGGATATTAAAGTCTTTGATGACTCAAAGACAGAGGTTGATCAGGAAGCTTTTGAATATTTGCTGAAGCAGCCAGATCTTGGTGTCCTGGAAATTGTTCTCCCAGAGACAAGTTCTGAAGGTAAATGTGCCAGTTTTTTTTTTTTAAAGGTAGACTGCCTTTCAGATTTTTCAAGTTTAGGTCATAAAAAGAATTTTCCCTGACACCCAATTATTTTTGTTTAGTGGACTGAAAACTATTGTATTCGAATCACAGACTTCCAATTTTATTAGTTTTTTAAAAAAAATAGAACAATTAATGAATTTAGGGCCACATGGACCTAAATTCTCCACTATTTTTTCTTACGTCACCATGACCCAGCTTACAGCCATACCGCTCTGACAGTGCCTGATCTCAGAAGCGAAGCAGAGTCAGGCCTGGTTAGTACTTGGATGGGAGACTGCCTGAGAATACCAGGTGCTGTTCCCCAGCTATGGGTCAAATAGCTCCAATGGCTTTGGTTAGCCAAAGGCTATGGGGGAACACCCAGAAGGAAATCCAGGTAGATGCAACTCATTAACAGGGTGAATGCAATCATCTATGGGAAGGACAACCCAGAGAGAAAACTCAGTTCATCAGAGGGGAGGTTGGGCACAGGGTTAACAACCCTGTCCTGTAAAAAACAAGATGTTACAGAAACCAGAAATGCTGATATACAGTAGATGAAACCCAGAATAGGCGTACTGCTGAGATAACCAGCATAACACATTTGGGTGAAAGCTGAAGGGAAGCCCAAAAGCCGATAGGTTCCATAGTGGCGCCAAAACTTAATATGCACATAGGATGTTGGAATGTAAGAACAATGGCAGATGTATCAAAAGCAGCGCAAATAGAGAATGAGAAATTGAGAAATTATAACATGGACATTTTAGGCATAAGTGAGAGTAGATGGAAGGGAACAGGAGAAAATATATTACAGAGTGGAAATACAGTAATAAAGTATTTTGCAGGCTGCTAATTGAAAGATTAAAGAAAGGAGAAACGAAACTCAACACATTCCAACATCAGTGCCTAAGAAAGTTACTCAAAATTAGATGGCAAAGTAAAACATTAAACAAGAAAATAAATGAAATTGCAGAAACAAGAAACATCAGCTGTGAGACAGGGAGAAGAAGGTGGACATAGCTAGGACACATTTTGAGACACGAGAAGGACAACAATAGTATTGTGGCACTTGGATGGGCTCCAGAAGGGAAAAGAGCTAGAGGCAGGCCCAAAATGACATGGAGAAGAACAACAGAAAGAGAGAGGAACCATCAATGGCCTAGTTGGAATGTGGCCAGGACTGCAGCACAAGACAGAAGGGGTTGGTCAGCCAGCGTGGAGGCCTTATGCGACTTATGGCGTGGAGAGACTTAAGTAAGTCACCATGACCCAATTCAAGATACTACATCATGCATCACGTGGTGGGCTTTCCCTATTTGCGCAGGGCATTGTGGGATACAAATTTGAAACAGGAGAGAAAAATGGAAGGTACAAATGAAACATGAAAAACCGACTACAGTAACGGAAAGCGAGAGGAAAAAATGTTATGTTGCAAAGGAAAGGAAACACAGGACCAAACTAATAAATATCAGTGGTCAGCGAGCACCTCAGTGTGATCAGCTGTTTGTTTAGCGACAGAATGATGTAACTGTCAGTGTGCGGTCAAAGGTAAACCTGTAGATTGCAGTAATGCAATACTGGGTGCTACCTGCCGTAAAACCCAAAAAAAGAAGGAAAAGAAGAAGAAGCAGGTAAACCTGCACATGCGCATATGGACTTCCTCTGTCTGCTTGACTGCACGAAGCAAGCAATTTCATGCACATTATTTGCTAGGGGAATCCCCTCAAATTAACTAACTTCCCAGCCACAGAATGGCCTGTTTTGTTTTGTATTTTAGATATTGCAGAAATAAACATATATCAAATTGACCAAATTTCTGAGGGAACTAAATTTCACCAATTTTATGAAATCAATAGGCTGT
This sequence comes from Neoarius graeffei, assembly GCF_027579695.1. Classification (NCBI taxonomy): domain Eukaryota; kingdom Metazoa; phylum Chordata; class Actinopteri; order Siluriformes; family Ariidae; genus Neoarius; species Neoarius graeffei. The sequence goes on along the minus strand of NC_083580.1, from coordinate 22,789,077 downwards.
ATAGCTTTAAGTTTTACACTTATTTCCAGCAGTATTATTTGGATAAGTTAATATAATGCCTATTGACAGTGGCTTTATAAACGCTATCAAAGTAGTATGAACAAATTGATATGATTTTGTACTACAGGTTCTATTAGTTCAGGCTCCTTTGGCAATGCTGAGGTCACTTCCAGGTCTGATGACACTGTGATATTGACAAGAAGTCCAAGTGAAAAAAAGCGAGTGGAGGCACATCGTCTTGCCCAGGTAGGGTTCATCAGTCTTGCTTTGGAATTACATCTCCAGATAACTTTAATATCAAAGACATTTGGAACTATATTTGATTGTTAGTTGTTAATTTCTCATATCTGCTCAATATTGCCCATTATCAACTCCCCCCCAGATGATCGAAGACATCTTAAAAAGAAGCCCAGCAGGCGAGAAGATCATGAATGAATACGCTCAAACAAAATGTCTATCAGATGCCAGAAGACGTCACATGGTGAAGATCTTGGTGGCGCATATGACAAATGAACATGGGTAGGTTGTTAATAAAGTGATTTGTAAATTGATGTTCATGATGTTATGGGTTGTAATCAGTGTACTATATGTTTGCGTGTGTGTTTAGAACAAGCCCACCTCGACGTTTGAAGGAAGATTACGCAAAGGGGATTGTCTCCCTGTTCCCTTATTTGGCCGACCCCAGGAGCAAGCTTGGTTATGTAAGTAGCTGTTGTCTCTCAGTCTTCTTGATTCACAGGAGTGATGCATGTTCCTTTAACATAGATTATATACAGCATCACCAACATGGAGCCCTATAATGATCTGGCGACTTGTCCAGGGTGTACCCTGCCTCTTGCCCATAGTCAGCTGGGATAGGCTCCAGCTTGCCTGAGACCCTGCACAGGATTAGCAGTTATAGATAATGGATGGATAGATAACCAACATGGCATTTGTTACCGTAGTCCTGCAATGTATAACTACTCTGTGTTTATGGTGTGTTGATCATAGGAGCATTATTACAATGCAGAAGATGGAAGTGGATATTTGGCATGGAGAATTAAAACACTGCAGAAAGAAGCATCGGAGGGACGACGTAAACACCCACGACAATCACAAACAGGTGCAATATTTGATGTTGGTTACTGCTTTTATTAGCTTGGCTCCAGGGCTTGATTAAAACTTTTTTTTGCTTTGGTATCAAATGAACACATAGCTTGCAGTTGTGTATTTTATTCATGTTATAATTTTGACTTGTCTCCTCTTGATTCATTTTCCCTAAATTGGTCTGTCATTGGTCATTGGTCTGTCACTGGGCGGCATGGTGGTGTAGTGGTTAGCGCTGTCGCCTCACAGCAAGAAGGTCCTGGGTTCGAGCCCCGGGGCCGGCGAGGGCCTTTCTGTGTGGAGTTTGCATGTTCTCCCCGTGTCCGCGTGGGTTTCCTCCGGGTGCTCCGGTTTCCCCCACAGTCCAAAGACATGCAGGTTAGGTTAACTGGTGAGTCTAAATTGACCGTAGGTGTGAATGTGAGTGTGAATGGTTGTCTGTGTCTATGTGTCAGCCCTGTGATGACCTGGCGACTTGTCCAGGGTGTACCCCGCCTTTCGCCTGTAGTCAGCTGGGATAGGCTCCAGCTTGCCTGCGACCCTGTAGAAGGATAAAGCGGCTAGAGATAATGAGAATGAATGGTCTGTCATTAAGTCATACTGTGATTGTGGTTTATTGTTGTATAATATATTTTTAAATTTCATAAATGCAAAAGATTTTGCACAATCAGCAATGTAAGGCAAGTTTTAATATGACTCTGCATATATGTATGATTTCCATGTTTTTTTTCTGGCCTATTTGTAGTTTTGTGAATGAATTGTGCTTTGGAAAGAACAGTACCTAACCATTGTAGTTTCATATTGTCGGAAATATTTTCAGGTGGACCAACTGTTGACAGAAATCCTTATAAAAAGGACAACTGGTTGAAAGATGAATATCAGTGTCAAGAAGCAATTGCCCTGATGAAGCACACAGCTGATGAAGCAGTGGTAAAGGAAAAGATGAGGTTAACCCTGGTCTATCGTCAGAAGATTTTGCATGACCCTGACAAGTCATCTGATATTCTAGCCATTTTCCCTCGATTCTTGGACATACCAGGCCTGGTATGTGAGACTTAAAAAACATGTACAAATTTTAAATTTAGTGCTGTATTTTTGCAGTAATTCAAATTTGTTAGGTGAATGAAATCTTTTCTACTTGGTCATTTTGTGTAGATTGATCAAGATTTTACACTTCTGTTTGGTGATTCAACCTCTGCAAAGCTGTTGGAGAAGTGGTCTACCAACATAAAACCAAAGGTCATTGCACAGAGCTGTGGCCTCACACAGACTGTGGAGCTTCAAGACCTCATCCAGAATGCTGTTGCCACTGAAGTTGAAGAAGGTAACTATATTGGCCTATGCCTAAAATAATTCAAATAGAAGTGATTAATTAATGGCAAATAAGCAAATTAATGTATTGGAGTGGTTAATGTATTTATACTGGTATATCATCCAAGTAATGGTGGGTTAAACCAGGTTAAAGTGAGTAGGAGGGGATCTTGAACCTCTTCTAACTGAAACCTAAAAATGCATAGTTTATTTTGTTGCCTATGTCTCCAGGTTGGGACAGTGACATGTCTTCTATTCTGATGCTGGTTCATCTTTTGCCACCCTCAAGTCAAGGCCACAAACGACCGGGAAAGATCTCAGCTAGACAAGCATGTGATTGTCTTGTGAAATTCATCAAGGTGAAACTATAATGCAGATCAAACACTTATTTAGTCTCAAAGATACTTGTCCTTCAAATTGCTGTTCTCATGCTTCTCCTGTCTACTTGCCATATATGTGGGAATCAAGTTTGTAATGTGGAAAGCCTCACTCCATGTTCAGGTTGCCTGTTGACTTTACCTGTTAGGTCATATTTCTGTTGACTGATTTTCTTTCTTTCTTTCACAGACTGGTATCAACATTCAGGGGCACTTGGATAGCATTGCACAAAGTTTCCAGCCATATATACTTGCAGTTGGACAGAAGAGAAATAAGATTCAGTCTTATTTGATTGTAATTGACCAACATGCATTGCCCTGTAAGGCCTCTAATTCACTGGCTGCTGTTGATGAACTTTTCAAAGCTCACTATGTTTTTGGCACCAAATACTGTCAGGAATTGACTAATTTATACACTTTTCTGCAAACGGCTGTGTATGACATTGATGTTGAAACAACTAAAGTTAATCCAAGAGTGGCTGAATTGAGAGCCAGAATGCTCCAGTGAGCAAGATAATTTGTTTTATTTGTATCTGCTCATAGAGGTTGTTCTCATGTTTATCACAGTTTTTCTGGATTACGAAAGCATCTCATCAAGTGTTGTGCAAATGACAATTTATATTTGGATGACGGTGAATGTTCCACCTCCACCAACTCCATTTCATTAGGGGAGGCAGACGTTTTGCCCAATCAGAGTTCACCTTGTGAGTCTGTACTCCGAGAAAGAAATATAGTAAACAGTTGTGCAACACTGGTCGCAGAACTTAAACTTGCTTGTGTTGCACAGACAATTCTTAACTATGTTGTTACCGTAATGCTCTACAAGAAGTGCTTGGAGACATTCATAGTCAAACTCAAGAAACTCGAAAAAGTTGTGTTGGGAGCCCATAAAAAGTGTTGTTGAGTCTCAAATTGATCAGTGTTTTGAGAAGATGCTTTTTGTTGCATTAAACACTGAGAGCAAGAGAATGGTATATTTTTTCTGAGAAATAGGGTAATATACAGTGGTGCTTGAAAGTTTGTGAACCCTTTAGAATTTTCTATATTTCTGCATAAATATGACCTAAAACATCATCAGATTTTCACACAAGTCCTAGAAGTGGATAAAGAGAACCCAGTTAAACAAATGAGACAAAAATATTATACTTGGTCATTTATTTATTGGGGAAAATGATCCAATATTACATATCTGTGAGTGTCAAAAGTATGTGAACCTTTGCTTTCAGTATCTGGTGTGACCCCCTTGTGCAGCAATAACTGCAACTAAACGTTTCCGGTAACTGTTGATCAGTCCTGCACACTGGCTTGGAGGAATTTTAGCTCATTCCTCCATACAGAACAGCTTCAACTCTGGGATGTTGGTGGGTTTCCTCACATGAACTGCTCGCTTCAGGTCCTTCCACAACATTTTGATTGGATTAAGGTCAGGACTTTGACTTTATTCTTCTTTAACCATTCTTTGGTAGAACAACTTGTGTGCTTAGGGTCGTTGTCTTGCTGCATGACCCACCTTCTCTTGAGATTCAGTTCATGGACAAATGTCCTGACATTTTCCTTTAGAATTCACTGGTATAATTCAGAATTCATTGTTCCATCAATGATGGCAAGCCATCCTGGCCCAGATGCAGCAAAACAGGCCCAAACCATGATCCTACCACCACCATGTTTCACAGATGGGATAAGGTTCTTATGCTGGAATGCAGTGGTTTCCTTTCTCCAAACATAACGTGTCTCATTTAAACCTAAAAGTTCTATTTTGGTCTCATCCATCCACAAAACATTTTTCCAATAGCCTTCTGGCTTGTCCACATGATCTTTAGCAAACTGCAGACAAGCAGCAATGTTCTTTTTGGAGAGCAGTGGCTTTCTCCTTGTAACCCTGCCATACAGGGTTGTTCAATGTTCTCCTGATGGTGGACTCATGAACATTAGCCAATGTGAGAGAGGCCTTCAGTTGCTTAAAAGTTACTCTAGGGTCCTTTGTGACCTTGCGACTATTACACGCCTTGCTGTTGGAATGATCTTTGTGGGTTGACCACTCCTGGGGAGGGTAACAATGGTCTTGAATTTCCTCCATTTGTACACAATCTGTCTGACTGTGGACTGGTGGAGTCCAAACTCTTTAGAGATGGTTTTGTAACCTTCTCCAGCCTGATGAGCATCAACAATGCTTTTTCTGAGGTCCTCAGAAATCTCCTTTGTTTGTGCCATGATACACTTCCACAAACATGTGTTGTGAAGATCAGACTTTGATAGATCCCTGTTCTTTAAATTAAACAGGGTGCCCACTCACACTTGATGGTCATCCCATTGATTGAAAACATCTGACTCTAATTTCACCTTCAAATTAACTACTAATCCTAGAGGTTCACATACTTTTGACACTCACAGATATGTAATATTGGATCATTTTCCTCAATAAATAAATAAGCAAGTATAATATTTTTGTCTCATTTGTTTGATTGGGTGCTCTTTATCTACTTTTAGGACTTGTGTGAAAATCTGATGATGTTTTAGGTCATATTTACGCAGAAATATAGAAAATTCTAAAGGGTTCACAAACTTTCAAGCACCACTGTAGTGTTAGGTACTGTTGCTGCTTTTGCCTATTAGAGAAGGAAGACTTTCAGACAGAGTTCAGTGAAGATAGTCCCAAGATGTCAGTTCAAACTAAAGAGCTTCATGCTGAACACTGCCAGAGAATGCAGAGCAATCCCAGTCTACCTTATGTGATGGGAGTAAAAAAAGTCTTGCCCGTTGAATTTGTTGCAATATTTCCACACTAGTGCAAACTTTTCAGTCGATATTATGCACGACATACTGGAGGGTGTTGCACAGTATGAGATGAAATTTCTTATTCAGCACCTGACTGACAATTACACCACATCAGTAGAAGTACACAGACGAATTCAGAGTTTCAAATATGGCTTCACTGAACAAAAAAAACAAACCCCCTGGTGTAAAATTAGTAGAGGGCTCACATGACTTGGGCTTAAATGCCATTCAGAGATAGTGTTTACTGTGTCATCTGCCCATTATGTTTGGAGATTTTGTGCATCCTAATGATCAGCACTGGTATTTGTTCATTTTATTGCTTCAGATTACCAACATACTGTTTTCCTCAGTCGTATCCTCTGGTATAATCATTTATCTGAAGCACCTGATTTCAGAGCACCATGGTTTGTTCAAGCATTTGTTTCCCAATAATAATTTGTTGCCAAAGCATCATTTTATGGTGCATTATCCCAGATGTATGCAGAAAATTAGACCACTGTTACATAGTTGGTGCATGCAATATGAAGCCAAGCACAACTTTTTTAAGAAGCAGCTGAAAAGCTTTAAGAACATCACTAAAACATTAGCAAACAAACAAACAACCCAGTGCCAAATGGATTACTTGTGGCAAACTTTTGATCCAAATGACATGAAAATGGGTCCAGGCAAAATAGCCCCCTTGAATGAAATGGAAGTTAGTGCCAAGGTAGCTGAAAAACTTGAAGTGCCTGTTTGGACTAGGGTCCAAAATGTGAACTGCATCAAGCACAATGGAAATATATTTCAGCTTGGGTTGGCTGTTTGTGTGAGAATTGAAAATGAGATGCCTGTGTTCCATGTAATCCAGAATATTGTTATCAAAGATGAGCAGGTCCTTTTGATAACAACTGCTCTGAAAACACTTTGTTTAGTTGAACATATCCATGCTTACAAGGTTTTGCATACTACCTTTCGTCTTGGACATTCAGGGTATTTTGCATCACAAGATATTTGATATACTGATGTCCTATAGTTGTGATTCTGATTTGTTTATTATGTCTTATTGTTTCATGTAATTTCTCTTCTCTTCTCTTCTCTTCTCTTCTCTTCTCTTCTCTTCTCTTCTCTTCTCTTCTCTTCTCTTCTCTTCTCTTCTCTTCTCTCAGTCTTCCTCTTCTGTCTTTACCTCCTTCAACTCCTTTAATTTTATTCATTGTGTTATTGTATTATGGTCTAATTTTTATTTTTTATTTATCTTTTTTAAATCACAAGTGAATGAAGTGTAAAGATGAGAACAAGTGCCTGAGAAATAAAGTAAGACATGGGTATACAGTTTGTTGATTTTATTTGGTAAATTCTTTTACCGGTAGTTTTTTAGGTGGTAAAACAGAATGGATAAAATGTTACATTACATTACATTAGTGGCATTTAGCAGATGCTCTTATCCAGAGCGACGTACAACATACCTAGAGCAGCCTGGGGAGCAGTTGGGGGTTAGGTCCCTTGCTCAAGGGCACTTCAGCCATTTCTGCTGGTCCAGGGAATTGAACCAGGACCTTTTGGTCCCAAACGTGTCAGCTAAATAAACAAATGTAAATGTAATGGCGTAATTGTGAAGAATAACTCTGGATAGAGTTGGTTAGTCTTGATAGGTGACTCTTAAGTGATGATAAACAACTCTGAAGGGTGAGGAAAATTAGGGCAGAGTAAATTTACAGTTTCTCTCAATAGAGTTGGTTGTGGCTCTGAACTGAGTAAAATAGTACAATAATTAATTTCAAGACACCCTGAACAGAGTCAAATATCACCACAAAGAGTAAAATATTAACACTGAATTGAGGAGAATTGACTCTGGAAAAACAGCTCTATCAAAAGAGTAACTTTTACTCTTTTTAGAGAGGGACCAAATGTTATCTGACATAGAGTAAAATTTTCTTCAAGTTGAGTAAATTTTACTCAGGCAAATTTCCTGCGTGATAGATAGATAACATCTAGATATGTTAAAAAACTTACAAAACAAAAGTATTGGAACAGATAGTGTTAAAGTAAAAACACTTAATTTTTTTCATTCTGTATCACTTGCATGCAATAACTGCAGCAAGCTGGTGACCCACTGACATCACCAAACTGTTGCATTCTTCTTTTGTGATGCTTTCACAGGCTTGTACCATAGCTTCTTTCAGTCACTGTTTGTTTTGGGGGGTTTCTCTTTTCAGTCTTCTCTTCAGGAGGTGAAATGCATTCTCAGTTGGGTTAAGGTCTGGTGATTTACTTGGCCAGTCTAAAACCTTCCACTTTTTTCCCCCTGATGAAAACCTTTGTTGTGTTGGCAGTGTGTTTCCTGTCACTGTCTTATCACCTGATGAAGTTCCTCCCAATTAGATTGAATACATTTCTCTGTTGCTGCACGGTGTGTAGTGGTTAGTGCTGTCGCCTCACAGCAAGAAGGTTTTGGGTTGGAGCCCAGCGGCCGATGAGGGCCTTTCTGTGTGGAGTTTGCATGTTCTCCCCATGTCTGCTTGGGTTTCCTCTGGGTGCGCCGGTTTCCCCCGCAGTCCCAAGACTTGCAGGTTAGGCTAATTGGTGGCTCTAAATTGACCATAGGTTTGAATGTGAATGGTTGTTTGTCTTTATGTGGCAGCCCTGTGATGATCTGGTGACTTGTCCAGGGTGTACCCCACCTCTCACCCATAGTCAGTTGGGATAGGCTCCAGCTTGCCTGCGATCCTGTACAGGATAAGCAGTTACAGATAATGGATGGATGGATGGATGGATGGATGGATGGATGGACATTTCTCTGTCAATTGGCAGACAGTTTGTAGGTACAAAAGAAGGCAACTGGACTTGCTTGAAATTCTTGAAGATGTTTCACCCCTCATCCAAAAGGCTTCATCAGTTCTGTCTGACTTGTGGGGAGTTTCAGGTATTTATTCTCTAGTGGACCAAAAGCAACCCTAAGGAGAGTCGTTGAGGTCACATGGATTGTTGACCCTCTCAGCCATCCTGTAGGTTGTTAGGGTCACTGGAGGCTGGGTCTTAGCATCCTAGAGGGTTGTTAGATTGATCTGTGGGTTGTTGGCTCTCTCTGCCATTATGTGAGTTGTTGAAGTCAGTTGAGTCTTGGTGTGGATGCGCATTCAGTTGTCTGGGAAGTGTGCCAAGGACTGCACTGACCCAGAGATCACCCTAATGATCCTGCTAGGCTGTTAAGACCATTCATACCTGGCCTCCAGTAACCTTAACAACCTACAGGATGGCTGAGAGGGTCAATGACCCATGTGACCTCAATGACTCTCCTTAGGGTTGCTTTTGGTCCATTAGAGGATAATTACCTGAAACTACCCACTAGTCAGACAGAACTGAAGAAGCCTTTTGGATGAGAGGTGAAACATCTTCAAGGATTTCAAGCTATTCCAGTTGCCTCCTTTGCACCTATCGATTATGATGACCCGGATGACTGAGAACCTTCACAGACATATTGGTAGACAGTATGTTTCTGTAGACTTCTGAATTCATTTTGCTGCTCCTATTATGAGTTAGATTATCAATAAACATTAGTGAGACTTTGCCAGAAGCAACCATGCAAACCTATGCCTTGACACTACCTCCACCATGCTTGACCATTGATCTTGTATGTTTTGGATCATGAAGGGATCCTTTCTTTCCCACACTTTGTTCTTTACATCATTTTAGTATAGGTTAATCTTGATTCTAGAAATTGTGTGGCTCATCTCTGTATTTGTTTGAGAATTTCAATCTAGTCTACCTATTCATACTGCTGATGAGTGCTTTGCATCTTGTGGTATGGTCTCTATATTTCTGCTATCAAAGTCTTCTTTGAATGGTGGATTGGTAACTTCACCCCTGCCCTGTTGAGGTTGTTAGTGATGTCAGTTGGTTAGTTGTTTTTGGAATTTTTTTCACAGCTCTCACAATATTTCTCTCATCAACTGCTGTTGATTTCCTTGGCTGACCTTCCAAATTGTTGTCCTGGCCCAATGCTTTTGCAATGGCACTGATTGATTTTCCTCTTTTCTCAGCTTCAGTAATGGCTTGTTTTCCTTCCATAGGCATCTCTCTGGTCTTCATGTTGGTTTTTCCATATTAACAACACATCAGTCTTCACAGGCAAAACCAAGGACTCAGATCAAGAATAGGCATTCAAATCTATTAATTGTTTAAACAATCTATCTTACAGGGCACACCTGGGCAACAAGAAGCATCTGTCAGTCACATCCTCCAGTTTTTTTTTGATCACTTGAAAAATGATCACTTGACAAAGTGGGTTCAAATAAATGGTGTCATGTTCTAAGTTGTTTAACACATCTAGATATAAATATTAGGAAAGTTGAAATTCTGATCTATCATCTCATATTCATTTTTTGATCTCAAACCCAAATGTCTTCAGTGCAGTTAAAGTTTGAGTTTTATTGAAAGATTATAAATCTTTAAAGCATAATGATCATAACTATACCTGCTTTTTGGTTAGCTTTGTTCAACACTTTCCTTTCATTGAACTAGTAAATACATAGTAATAAAAAGGTTATGGTCAGGATAAGTGAAAAATCTTGCTGCTTGTTTGACTGGACAAATGGATTAAAAAGTTAATGTAGAGCCTTGTGGTACACTTCAAACAATAAAGGGCAAAGCAGTGGTTTGAGGTCTTACACTCTGGGGGCTTTGAGTGTCTAAACAGAACTCATAACTACCACTTCAGTTCCAAGACAACGCCCTGTCTATGATTGGTCCAAATATCGTATGGTTGCTTATGTCACTGTAAGAAGTGGTGGTCTCAGTTCCAGTTCCATTGTTTGTGTTTTTTCGCAGTAGTGAGACCAGCATGCTGAAAACTTTTGCCATAACTGCTGTTTCATGTGTGTTTGTTCTCCAAAAACAAGCCTAATGCTCACATTATGCAACTGCCAAAGCCTTTGCCCTGCTTTTAAAGTCCATCCATCTATTATCCATAACCACTTATCCTGTGCAGGGTCGCAGACAAGCTGGAGCCTATTCCAGCTGACTATGGGTGAGAGGCGGGGTACACCCTGGACACGTCACCAGATCATTGCAGGGCTAACACATAGAGACAAACAACCACTCACACCTATGGTCAATTTAGAGCCACTAGTTAGCCTAACCTGCAAGTCTTTGAGCTGTGGGGGAAACCACTACACCACCTTGCCACCCTCTTCCTATATTGAAATGTTTAAAAGAGGGGCTTGCGGGTAGACCACACAAACTATTATTTTAGCTAGTTTTGTGCTGAAGTGAACTTTGTATGATAACCTTTCCGTCTACCTGCTTCTAAGCAGCTTTGGGATTTGTGCAGAGGTAAATCTGAAATGAACCACAAACAGCTTACAGATGATAACAGAAAAGATGTTTCCACTTAGCTAATATGGGAAAGTGTATGTGTAAAGAAAAGATGCAATATAGACTGACTTTTAGAGTAAATGATCAGGTAGGAAGTCATGCAATAGATTGGTGACCTGCTCAGGGTATACTTTGCCTCTCACCTGAAGTCAGCTGGGATTGGCTACCGCTGATGACTAAGCGGTATAGAAAATGGATGCATTGATGGATGAATCATGTAAGGAGTATCAGTACTAATGTCTCCTTGACTGTCACTAAATTCCAAGGGAGGTTTGTTTGTTGAGTCATTGGGAGCCCAGGAGATTCAGTGTGATGTAACTTATGTTAGCTAGGTAGTAGGGCTGTAGTACTTGAATCTGGTATTGGACTCTGACTTGGACTCGGTAACAAGACATTTTCTTCATCGACTTGGACTTATCCCAAACTTATTGGCAATTACACCTGGACTTGTCCTGGTCTCAGGCATTGGTCTCATTAAATAAGTTCTTTGCTCTGACCAAGAATTTGTAAAGATAATACTTTTTTCTTTTCGCATGTACAAAGTTTGACAATAAGTAATTCCTTCTTCCAGAAAATACAGTCTAATCTTTAGCATAATCAACTACTTAGTGCAATGCAAAGCACTAACTAGTTGAAGTAAAGACTAAAGAAATCTACAAAAGATTGAATGGTTTTTGGTCTCAATCTTGACTCGGTTTCATTTGTCTTGGCTTCAGCTTCCTTAAAACTTGTCTTGAACTTGAGAATGGTATTCTTGATTACAGCTCTACTTGTTAGGAAGCTAACATTACTGTACATATACTCTATGAGGGGGCAGCATGATGGTGTTCTATAGGGTGGCACGGTGGTGTAGTGGTTAGCATGGTCGCCTCACAGCAAGAAGGTTCCGGGTTCGAATCCAGCGGCTGGCGAGGGCCTTTCTGTGTGGAGTTTGCATGTTCTCCCCGTCTCTGCGTGGGTTTCCTCCGGGTGCTCCGGTTTCCCCCACAATCCAAAGACATGCAGTTAGGTTGATGTGGGGCGGCCTTGGGCTGAGGTGCCCTTGAGCAAGGTACCTGACCCCTGACTGCTCCCCGGGTGCTCTGGTGTGGCTGCCCACTGCTCTGGGTGTGTGTGCGCGCATGTGTTCACTGCTTCAGATGGGTTAAATGCAGAGGATGAATTTCACCGTGCTTGAAGTGTGCATATGATGAATAATAAAGGTTTCTTCTTCTTGCTGTGTCTGTGTTCTGGGTTCTCCCATGTCCCAAAATCATACCAGTGGGTGGAATGGCTACACTAAATAGCCAATAGGCATTAATAAGTTTGTTACTGTACATGCACATAATGTGTGTGTAGATATGATGCTCTGCTCTGGTGTTGTCTACAATTAATACAGTATCTCAGTTAATGCATTAAAACACAAAAATATGGTCAATAAAATTATCTGGAAATAATTGTATGATGATTACACAATGATGGCCATACCATTCCAGACATTCAATAAAAAGTCTATCAAAAAGTAATTTTGTTTCCAAGTTTCTACATTTGTGCAGCACTACCCCCCCCCCCTTTTAAATAACAGCTGTAACCCTAGCTGTGACCTGGTGTGTATTTTCACCAGAATAAGAGTCTTCTGTGCTCCTTATGTAAGAGGCAAAGAAACAGCTCCCCTCTGTTTGAGCCATATAATCACCTAATCTCTAACTGACTCCACCTTCCACACCCTCCATCTTTCTCTCTCTTTAATATCATATAAGCCTGCCTGTATGCTGGCCAGAGGAAATGAAATGTTTGTTTCTCCTCCCTCTGGGGTATCTTGGTGTGCATGTGTAGGTATGTGTTTATGTGCGCATGTTGGGTGGAGATGGTACACTTTCAACCTTCTGTCAGTCATTCATTAATAAGAGAAGGTGCTGAAAGTTCATGTGTTATTGCGGATATTTTGTAGATGGGTGAGTGCAAGTATGTGTCTGAGTGGCTGGAGAGAGAACTATGTGGGTGTGAGAGACAAAGAAATGTGAGTGGCTGTAGGAGTGACATTGAGTTTGTGTGCATATGTCAGAGAAAGACAGAGAGTGTTGGGAATGTGTGGGCACACACTTGTGTTGTCTCTGTAATAGTGTAATAGTTGGCAGAGAGAATGGTGTAGTTTTTAATCAAAATATAATGTCTGTGAAACTGAGAAGTTTTGTGTGTGTGTGTGTGTGTGTGTGTGTGTGTGTGTGTGTATGACTATCCTTGACAATTCTAGACTCTGGGGGGCCCCAGGGAAAGAAGCCCATTGAGCCTCCCCTGCTGAACATAGAGTTTAGGGGCACAGCTTTTAGACACTTAGTGGTAATAGCACCAAAAGCAGAAAGTGCATGCCATGAGCTCCTACAGAACCAAAGCACCTTAACTTTTCTATAAAATAATTCACAGTATCTATACACACAGGTATACAGGCTAAAGGTGTTTAGTTTATTGCAGCAACACCTAACATTGCATGTATTGTCAGTCCTGTGCAATGTGGTGCGTGCACCTGAAGGCGTGCCCCGGGCTGCGTGTGCATCAAGTGGACTCCAGCACGTGCGCTGTTAACGATGCGCACCTGAACTTAATTAAGGAGCTATATGTGCACCTATTTAAGGACTGTTCAGATGCAGTATCACTGCGAAGTATTACGCTATGTCAGTATGCATTACCGAGCCTTACTACCCGTGTTTGTGATTTCCTGGTTTCCTGATTCCTGTACCTGTTTCTCATTCTCACTTTGCCTCTGATATCCTGTTTGTGCCTCGCCCAACCTTTTGCACGTTTAACGTTTTGGATTTAGCCTGCCGATTTGGACTGTTTGCCTCTGTGTGTGTTTGCACTGTAAATAAACATATACTTCTGCCTACCTTGTACCCGACATGTATGACAGTTACAGGAAACTGGCTGACTGTCCTACAGTATCCAGCAGCCATATGGTAGCTAGAACTTGCTTTACTTATGGGCTTTTGGGGGCAGCAGTAGTGCAAAGTATAGTACCTTTACAAGTTCTCATTTCAAAATGTGCCAATATGAGAGGCCACTGTTGGCCCCTTTTTCCAATTTTTTTTTTTTTTGGCCCCAAACATTTGCCTGGTTGCCTCTTCTGATGGTGTACCCCCCCAAAGACTGTAAGAATGAGACATGTTTCTGAGCATAACACACACACACACACACACACACACACACACACACACACACACACACACACACACACACACACAGTGGCTGTGCTCTCTAGCTCAGACAAAGGATTTAAGTTATTTAAAGTGGTTGTAGTACTGAGATCTGTTTAATCTTTATGTCTGTCTGTTTCTCTGACTGTCTATCTGTTTGTATATCTATTTCCAGCAAACTCTATCCTGGTCATGGTTATCGTGGATCCAGTGCATTCACATTCAAAGTGGCAATATCTTCATGGTTGAAGATCACTCACTGGCCAATACTGGCCAAGAGCAGCTTCATTTAATGTTCACATTGAACATCAAAACCATCCTGTCAGGCACCAGCAACCATGCCAAAGTCACTAAAATCACATTTTTCCTCAATTCTGTTTGATGTGTACATTAACTAAAGCTCTTGCCTTATATCTGCATGATGTTATGAATTGCCCTGCTGCCAAATGATTGGGTGGTAAGTTTTGATCTGTCTGTACTGAAGGAGGTTGAATTAACAAAGTATGATCCAGGAATGTAGCGCTCTGCTGCCTAGGAGATTCTGCCTCGCGGAACTGGGCACAACAGTCACTGATGCAGACATAGCTATTCAGAGATGTTTTTCAGTTTATTGAAGGACAAACATGAGTATATATATCCACATTTGAGAGTGTGTTGTAGCTGTATGACTGGATTATTATGATATGATTTATGAAGCTAAATTATCTGTGCATGACAAGGTAACATCAATGGGCATTACATCACTGGTCAGAATAAGCTTATGGAAAAAGAACAGATGTGTGAGCAAAGATAAATCTCAAGGATTTAAAGAGCCAAAACAAGTAGCAATCAGAACATCCTGTACCAGTTTCAAGCATGCCAAACATATATCTCTATCATTGGGTGACTGGAAAATTGCACAAGTTAGAGGGTGTATAGATGTTGCTAATAAATTGGTCATGAGTATATATATATATATATATATATATATATATATATATATATATATATATATATATATATATATATATACAGGGTGCGATTTGTCAAAAAACCAGAAGCGGGGATGTTTTTTTTTTTAATCATGAAACGTCACAAAATTAAGGTAACAATAGGCTAACAGCTCAGTAACATCCAATGATATCAAATGAATAACACTAAATGAAAACGAACACTAAACCAGAGATAGTAAATTCATCTTCCTATCTCTCTGACTAAATACACAAACACTAACAACAAAGTTCGCATTGCTTGTCGAGTTGCTGTGATGTTTCTCTCCCTCCGGATTAAATGGACAGTGACTCGAAAATCACTAAAATACATGAATACTAAATGAACAGTTTGCTTTGATGGCGCAGTTCGTGTGGCCTTTTCTGCTTTCCCGTCGGTGTGGTATCCGCCGCATTTCGCCCTTCTTTAATCCACATTTCTGCGAATTTCTCAGCAGGGAAGGAACGCACGTCTGGCCCATTGACAGCGAGGAAAAGAAGGCTGTTCGGTGTGGATACATTCATTCTGTTGCGCTCATCAGTAAGGATGTGATTCATGGCGCTAAATCCACATTCACACTCTGGATATTGTTATTATCTACAATGTATCTATTTGCTGGGGACGTTCGTGAACATCAAAGCTGCCACTTCGGGTCATTTTGAAAGCGAGTGCAATGTAGAGTCACAACATGCCTGTCATGTCAACTTTTTTTTTTGGTTTGTTTGTTTTATTGACGGGGTTGTCCCTGAGGATTTTTTTTCAGCAGAGATAAAAACCAGAGGGGGGGATGATCCCCACCATCCCCCCCAGCAAATCGCACCCAGTGTGTATATATATATATATATATATATATATATATATATATATATATATATATATATATAAACACATACACACACACACACTCCTATATATACCCCCTCCTAGAACTGCCACCTTATTGTGGTGGAGGAGTTTGTGTGCTTGAATGATCCTAGAAGCTATGTTGTCAGGGGCATTACGCCCCTGTTAGGGTCTCCCAAGGCAGACAGGTCCTAGGTGACAGGCCAGACCAAGAGCAGTTCACCAAAACCCTTATGGATAAAAAAAAAAAATCAAGGACCGTGACGTCGCCCGGTATGGCGCAGCCGGGGCTCCACCCTGGAGCCAGGCCTGGGGTTGGGGCTTGTATGCAAGAGCTTGGTGGCCGGGCCTTTGCCCATGGGGCCCGGCCGGGCTCAGCCCGAAGCGGTGACGTGGGCCCGACCTCCTGTGGGTTCACCACCCACAGAGGTAGCCAGAGGGGGCTGGTGCAGTGTGGATTAGGCGGCAGTCGAAGGCAGGGGCCTCGACAACCTGATCCCCGAACACAGCGGCTAGCTGTTGGGACATGGAATGTCACTTCGCTGGGAGGGAAAGAACCTGAGCTTGTGCAGGAGATTGAGAGGTACCGGCTAGAGATAGTCAGGCTCACCTCCACGCACAGCTTGGGCTCCGGAACCCAGCTCCTCGAGAGGGGCTGGACTCTCCACTTCTCTGGAGTCGCCCATGGTGAGCAGCGGCAGGTTGGTGTGGGCTTGCTTATAGCTCCCCAGCTCAGCCGCCATGTGTTGGAGTTTACCCCAGTGAACGAGAGGGTCGCCTCTCTGCACCTTCGGGTCGGGGAGAGGGCTCTTGCTGTTGTTTGTGCCTACGGGCCGAATAGCAGTATAGAGTATCTGGCCTTCTTGGAGTCCCTGGGAGAGGTACTGAGAGGTGCTCAGACTGGGGACTCCATTGTTCTACTGGGGGACTTCAACGCTCACGTGGGCGATGACAGTGACACCTGGAGGGGCGTGATTGGGAGGAACGGCCTCCCCGATCTGAACCCGAGTGGTGTTTTGTTATTGGACTTCTGTGCTAGTCACGGTTTGTCCATAATGGACACCATGTTCGAGCATAGGGGTGTCCATAAGTACACGTGGCACCAGGACACCTTAGGTCGGAGGTCGATGATCGACTTTGTTGTCGTTTCATCTGATCTCCGGCCCTATGTCTTGGACACTCGGGTGAAGAGAGGGGCTGAGCTGTCAACTGATCACCACCTGGTGGTGAGTTGGATCTGCTGGTGGAGGAGGAAGCCGGACAGACCTGGCAGGCCCAAACGTATGGTAAGGGTCTGCTGGGAACGTCTGGCCGAGCACTCTGTCGGGGAGGTCTTTAACTCCCACCTCTGGGAGAGCTTCTCCCAGCTTCTGAGGGAGGTGGGGGACAATGAGTCTGAGTGGACCATGTTCTCTACCTGCATTGTAGATGCAGCTGTTCAGAGCTGTGGCCGCAAGGTCTCCGGTGCCTGTCATGGCGGGGATCCCCGAACCTGGTGGTGGACACCGGAAGTAAGGAACGCTGTCAAGCTGAAGAAGGAGTCCTATCAGGCCATGTTGGCCTCTGGGACTCCGGAGGCAGCTCACGGGTATTGGCAGGCCAGGCGTGCCACAGCTCGGGCAGTTGTGGAGGCAAAAACTTGGAACTGGGAGGAGTTCGGGGAGGCCATGGAGAAGGACTATCGGTTGGCCTCGAAGAAATTCTGGCAAAACGTCCGGCGCCTCAGGAGGGGGAAGCAGTACTCTGCCAACACTGTTTACAGTGCAGGTGGGAAGCTGTTGACCTTGACTTGGGACATTGTCGGGTGGTGGAAGGAATACTTTGAGGATCTCCTCAATCCCACCGTCATGTCTTCCATTGAGGAAGCAGAGGTTGATGACTCAGAAGTGGACTCGTCCATTACCCAAGCCGAAGTCACTGAGGTGGTTTTCAAGCTCCTCGGTGGCAAGGCACCGGGGGTGGATGAGATCCGCCCTGAGTATCTCAAGTCTCTGGATGTTGTGGGGCTGTCTTGCCTGACACACCTCTGCAACATTGTGTAGCGGTCGGGGACAGTGCCTCTGGAGTGGCAGACTGGGGTGGTGGTCCCTCTTTTTTAGAAAGGGGACCGTAGAGTGTGCTCCAATTATAGGGGAATCACACTTCTCAGCCTTCCCAGGAAGGTTTACTCCAGGGTACTGGAGAGGAGAATTCGACCAGTAGTCGAACCTCGGATCCAGGAGGAACAATGCGGTTTTCGTCCTGGTCGTGGAACACTGGACCAGCTCTATACCCTTCATAGGGTGCTCGAGGGTTCATGGGAGTTTGCCCAACCAGTCCACATGTGCTTTGTGGATCTGGAGAAGGCATTCGACCATGTCCCTCGTGGTATTCTGTGGGAGGTGCTTCGGGAGTATGGGCTTCGGGGCTCTTTGATAAGGGCTGTCCAGTCCCTGTACGAACAGAGCAGGAGTCTGGTTCGCATCTCCGGCAGTAAGTCAGACCTATTCCCAGTGCATGTTGGACTCCGGCAGGGCTGCCCTTTGTCACCGGTTCTGTTCATAATTTTTATGAACAGAATTTCTAGGTGCAGCCAGGGGCCGGAAGGAATCCTGTTTGGGAACCACAGGATTTCATCTCTGCTTTTTGCGGATAATGTTGTCCTGTTGGCTTCTTCAAACCAGGACCTTCAGCATGCACTGGGGTGGTTTGCAGTTGAGTGTGAAGCGGCTGGGATGAGAATCAGCACCTACAAGTCTGAGGCCATGGTTCTCGACCGGAAAAGGGTGGCTTGCCCTCTCCAGGTTGGTGGAGAAGTCCTGCCTCAAGTGTAGGAGTTTAAGTATCTTGGGATCTTGTTCACGAGTGAGGGAAGGATAGAGCGTGAGGTCGACAGGCGGATCGGTGCAGCCTCCGCAGTGATGCGGTCGCTTTACCGGTCCATCATGGTGAAGAAGGAGCTGAGCCAAAAGGTGAAGCTCTTGATTTACCGGTCGAGCTACGTTCCGACTCTCACCTATGGTCATGAGCTTTGGGTAATGACCGAAAGAACAAGATCGCGGATACAAGCGGCCAAAATGAGTTTCCTTCGCAGGGTGGCTGAGCGCTCCCTTAGAGATAGGGTGAGAAGGACAGTCACTCAGGAGGAGCTTGGAGTAGAGCTGCTGCTCCTCCATATCGAGAGGAATCAGCTGAGGTGGCTTGGGCATCTCTTTCGGATGCCTCCTGGACGCCTCCCTGGGGAGGTGTTCCAGGCATGTCCCCCCGGGAGGAGGCCCCGAGGAAGACCCAGGACACGCTGGAGGGACTATGTCTCTTGGCTGGCCTGGGAACGCCTCGGTGTTCTTCCCGAGGAGCTGGCTGAGGTGTCTGGGGAAAGGGAAGTTTGGGCTTCCATGCTCAGACTGCTGCCTCCGCGGCCCGGCCCTGGATAAAGACGAGACGATATATAAGAGAGAGAGAGAGAGAGAGAGAGAGAGAGAGAGAGATAGTATTGCAAAAGTAACCATCCCCCTTGGTGTTTATCTTTTTTTTTGTTGCATTACAAGTTGGAATTAAAATCGATTTCAGGGGGGTTAGCACTATTTGATTTACACAACATGCCTACCACTTTAAAGGTGCAAATTGTTTATTGTGACACAAGCAGTAATTAAGATGAAAAACTAGAAATCTGGAGCATGCACAGGTATTCACTCCCTTTCATATGAACCCCCTAAATAAGAGCTGGTCCAATCAATTAACTTCATAAGTCACATAATTAGTTGATTAAAATCTACCTGTGTGCAATCAAAGTGTTACATGATCTGTCACATGATGTCTGTATCAATCAGCCTGACCTCTTCTGTTCTGTCCCTGTTCTGTTCTTCGAGATGCTGACCTCTTCTGTTCCTCGGACCTGCCTGATCCATCCTGGTGCCCTGTGTCTGGTTGGAGTCTCATCGCATCGCTCCTGTGGAGGGCGGCCCTATGTGGACAGTTGGGGGTCACACCTAGAGGATGCTCTGGACTCTTACAGTGGTGCTTTTGTGGCTGGGGACTGCAGTTGACTTGCTGACTTTGGGACTGCGGTTGTTGTGAATGGTTTTGCGCTCGGGTTTCCATAGGTGGGGGGTTTATAGCATCAATGAAGCTGACTTTGTTAGGACTGTTAATGTTATAGTCATGTTGTCTGTTGTTGCCCGGATGGGTATGGGTTCCCTTTTGAGTCTGGTTCCTCTCAAGGTTTCTTCCTCATGTCGTCTGAGGGAGTTTTTCCTTGCCACCGTCACCACAGGTGTGCTCGTTGGGGACATAATGAAGGCTACTGGGTTTTGCTGCAAAATTAAGAAGCAAGTGTGACAGTTAAAGTGTGCAGAAGAACTGTGGCTGGTTCTGCAAGATGCTCAGTAAAATCTCCAACTCATTTCCTTAAAAAACTGCACTCATTTTACTTGAGACTACTTTTTTAAGTAAAGGGTCATATCACACAAAATAATGACTGTTTTATTTATCATGGCTTACTGCTGTTTATAGTATTTTTCTTTAAATGTCAAAACATTATATTTCACTTTTTAAGCCATTTTTGGCTTACAGCATTTGTTTACATGTGCCAAAGACTTTTGCACAACACACACACACACACACACACACACACACACACACACACACACACACACACACACACACACATATATATCTCATCTCATTATCTCTAGCCGCTTTATCCTGTTCTACAGGGTTGCAGGCAGGCTGGAACCTATCCCAGCTGACTACGGGTGAATATACATTTTATATGTTAGACACACACAAACACTTAGACACACACAAACACATAAACACACACCATTGTGGCTCAGTCTCTGTGGTGTTCACAAAATGAAAAACCAGGCATGTGTATGTTTCTCTCTATGAACTTTTCTCCTGCTGTGTGTTTATGCATTTACAAAAGAACTTGAAATTAGCATGATGTTTATAGTTGTGTGTGTGGTGTGTGTATGGGTGTGTATTGTAGTTAAGAGACAGGGTGGTTTTATAAGATGTTAAATGCATGCTGCCAGTATATAATGGGGTACTGTTTTTATGCTGCTTGAAAACCAAGATACTGAATCAGTTTAGATATGATGTGCATGCGTACTTATATTTATTATCATACACCTGTAATTAATGCTACCGGTCATATTTTTCCAAATCTGGACTATGGGGTACAGAGGGCTTCCATCTAGCCATTCTCACAAACAAACAAATAAAATTCCAAGCTTGCCTGAATTTGCCAAACCATATGGAAAATGTGTAATGGTTTGCTGAAACCAAGATAGAGCATTTTGGACATAATTTAGAAAAAAAAAATATGCTTAGTGCAAATTAAGACAGTTCTGTCAAAACCACTTTCGTCAAGGAACATTATTCCCATTGCAATATTTGCAACAAGTTTTATTTGGCAGGTGGCTCTGTTTTGGGACCTCCCTGCCCTACCATGTGCCTACATTGAACGGCTACATGTGTATGGTGACAATAAAAGGCTGTGGCAGTGGGGGCGTGGTCAAGCATTGGTCTGTGACCAGAGGGCGGAGTCAGGGAAGGTAAGTGGCAGAATCACTAAACCTGATGTGAATTAACCTGTGTTTGTGTGTCTTCCCAGCAACCACGCCCTATATAAGGAGAGAGAGCAGAGGAAGTGAGCTCTCTCCTGCACCAGATGACTTGTATGTATGTATGTATGTATGTATGTATGTATGTATGTATGTGTGTGGCTGGGAGAGTGTACGTTGCTACTGAAAAGTGCAAATAAAAAGAGTTTTTGGAACTCAGTTCTGGCCTGCCGTACTTCTGTGCTCCACCCACCCGTTGTGATTTCTACAGTGGTGCCGAAACCCGGGACCGAGCACAGAGGAGGACAGCCCCATGGAGTCCTCCCCCTTTGCAGACCTGATCCACGCCCTCACCACGGCCCAATAGAGCCAGCACCAGGCGCTGCTCGCCCTCCGAAAGGAGCAAGAACAACGGTTCGAGGCCCTGGTGCTGGCGCAACAGGAAGATCGTCAGGTGTTTCGGCACCACTGTAGAAGTCAGAGCGGGTGGGTGGAGCACAGAAGTATGGCAGGCCAGAACTGAGTTCCAAAAACTCTTTTTATTTGCACTTTTCAGTAGCAACTTACACTCTCCCAGCCACACACACACACACACACACACACACACACACACACACACACACACACAAAGTCATCTGGTGCGGGAGAGAGCTCACTTCTTCTGCTCGCTCTCTCCTTATATAAAGCGTGGTTGCTGGGAAGACACACAAACACAGGTTAATTCACATCAGGTGTAGTGATTCTGCCACTTACCTTCCCTGACTCCGCCCTCCGGTCACAGACCGATGCTTGACCACGCCCCCACTGCCACAGGCATTCTATTCTATTCTAAAGCAGGGAGAGCCACAGCAACCCCCCCCAAGGGTACAGAACAGAGCAGGCATAAATGACAACAGAGGTGACATTGATTAAGGTCAGAATATGGGACCTCCCTGCCCTTCCACATGCCTACATGGAAAGCCTTGAGGCAGGGAGAGCACCTCCCTGCCCTTCCATGTGCCTGCATGAAACGGCTAATGCAGGGAGGGCAGTAGCAGTGGAAATGGCATGGATTAGGGGACCTCCCTGCCCTTCTACGTGCCTATGTGGAGAGCACCTCCTTGCCCTTCTATGGAACATGAAAGGACAGGCACATAGAAGGGCAGGGAGCTGCTCTTCCTGCCTCAAGGCTTTCCATGTTGGCATGTGCAAGGGCAGGGAAATCCCATATTCTGACCTTAATCAATGTCATCTCTTGTCATTGATGCGTTCTTTGTTCTGTACCCTATGGAGTGGGGGTGGGGGGTAGGGGGCTGCAGCTCTCCTTGTTTTAGCATTTCCATATAGGCTCATGGTAGGGCAGGGAGGTGTGCTCTCCCTGCCCCAAGGTTTTCCACGTATGCACGTGAAAGGGCAGGGAAGTCCCAGAACAGAGCTGCCCACCAAATACACCTTCTTGAAAAATTTGCAATGTAAATAACATTCCTTGACTAAAGTGGTTCTGACATAACTGTAATTACAACTCTAAAGTCAGCTAAAATGCTATTTTACATTAAAGGTGTAAACAGATCTAAAGTGATTTATCTCGGTTTAATTGTTAACACACAGAAAAAAAACCCCACACTGGAATTTTAACAGTGGTTTGTAGTCTTTTTATATTCACTGTACATAGGTAGCAATACTTCTTTCAAGTTATAAAGAAGATAGATCTTTCATTTGGCTTGGACAATAGCTCACAGCCTCTCTTCATACCATTCTGTGTATTTTTATCATGATTGCAGGTGGTGCTGTTGCAGTCATGAAAGGGAGTGTGTCCATAGGTTAGGTGATAGGTAGCTTGATTCCAGTGGGCGTGTTGGTGTGAACACAGACATCTAGTCAGGCTAGGGCATAAGAGGGTGGCATGATGGTGTAGTGGTTAGCGCTGGTCGCCTCACAGCAAGAAGGTCCGGGTTCGAGCCCCGTGGCCGACGAGGGCCTTTTTGTGCGGAGTTTGCATGTTCTCCCCGTGTCTGCGTGGGTTTCCTCTGGGTGCTCCAGTTTCCCCCACAGTCCAAAGACATGCAGGTTAGGTTAACTGGTGACTCTAAATTGACCGTGAGTGTGAATGGTTGTCTGTGTCTATGTGTCAGCCCTGTGATGACCTGGTGACTTGTCCAAGGACTTTCCTTTTGCCCGTAGTCAGCTGGGATAGGCTCCAGCTTGCCTGTGACCCTGTAGAACAGGATAAAGTGGCTAGAAATAATGAGATATATATAAGGGGGGTTATTGAGGTCCCACTCACTAAAGGAAGGTGTAAGCTTAATACACAGCCTCTCCTTTCCAGGTGTAGTGATTACTGCATGGTCCCTGTCTACTAGGCAGGTGGTCATTGCAATTGGCTTTTCCTACATTACTGTTCCCATAGCAACACCTTTATGGGGTGCCCCATTTTCACTGAGATTGCTATGGGTGCGACCGAATACCCAGCAGTATAACTGGGTCTTTGTGCCTCCGAAGAAGGTTTTTGAGCCAGAGGCTAGGAGAAGGACACTCTGATGTAAAACCTACAGCCTTGTGATCACCACAGCCATCTTAGCCTGCTGAACCACTGTGGAGTGTCCCTTGGCCTAAAGAGTGGGGTTCATTTGTGTGCACCAATCTTCTTCACTTTAAATCTACACAGCTCAGGTGGGAAGAAAGTCTTACAGTGATGGAGAAGAGGCAAAATGTCAGGTACTAGATGGTACTGGGAGACGCAGTTCCAACTCTACATGTAGGTGGCTCAGGAGTATGGGTCACTTGTTGGTGACCTGAGACAGCACCCTGAGCATCCAAGCAGCCCTCTTTAGGGATAGCGCTGCTTGCTCCGAATGGAGATGGACCTAGGAAAGGTGGTTCAAACAATGCTTGTCTCACTATCACCTGGTTGGCTAGCTACAGTCAACAGGCATCTCACCTAAGCATTAAGAAAGTAGGAATAAAGAAGAAAACAGCAATGCTGAAGGTACCACGGTGACTGGAGCCCTCAGTTTCATCTTTGCCTCGTAGAGCTAACTTGAACACTCCACAAAATTTCACGCATTGGGTGAGCCGGTTTAATATGTGCCTGTTCTTGCTCACCTCATCGTTGTGGTGGTGAACTGCTAGCCTGTAGCCCTCATCCGGTTGTGTAGCAATGTTCACTCTCCCAAAAGCTGAAAATTTCAGGCAGCTGCCCATGTGAATCTTTGATGACTCATGTTTTTTTTTATTTTCTCCGACAAATGATGCATGTCCGAAACTCCAGTGACCGTCCAAGCAGTGTTGTCTGTGGAGCCACCTCCAGGGTGGAAAAGTAAGCGGGGGAGCAGAAAACTGCTGAGGCGTCCTCGCAGCCATCTCGCCAAGATTTGCGCTGGCACCATGTTGAAGTAAAACCTTGAGTATATGATTCCCCCCTTGTCGAAATTTGTTTTATGTTTAGATTTGGTCGAGGGGGGTCCAGCTTGTTTTGTTGCCAATTTAGCTCGATTTGATCACTGACTAAATGGAACTTCTTTTAAGGACCTCACTGAATTGCTTTCCGCATCCATAGACATATAAACATAGACGCCGCATTGAGCTGGTGGCCCCGTTGCTGGGATACGTCAGAGTGTCCGCCATATTGGATGTGGCAAATCTTCCCCGTAAACCAATGCAAGTAAATGGACTGAACTTCATAAAGCCCCTTTCTACAATAATAAACTCAACAAAAATAAAAACTTTACACTCGTTTCAAAGTCAATAATTTGAACATTTTGGAAAATAGGTTTGAAATAACGATTGTATTCAATTATCTTGTCATTAAAGATGCTATAGCATACAGATCATGTTTGTCATGGAATCAGTTCCACCGGAAATGCGACGACAATGTCCATGATCAAAAACTGTGAGTCACAACTTAATGCAGAGCAGAGCGCAGGCGATTTCGAATGGTTTGGGCAGTCACTCGACCTCCAAACAATTAATTCCCAGTGGATGTGGCAATGACAAACTGATTACGCAAATGACGTAAGACAATCTGTCGGTCTTCTGTGTGTGATGTCACACGTGGTCGACCAGGACGGGGGCGGTCAGCTGTGGTGCCAGTTTGATGGAGACATGTCTGGAGATTATGGATGGTCTGCCGACTGCATCCCATAACTCTCGCAACGTCAGTGACAGATGTTCCCGTATTCAGCATGCCAATGGCACGTTCACGCTGAATGTTTGACAGTCGTGGCATTGCAAATTAACAAATAATTAACCATAAAACCTTGTTTTTCTGAGATGACACTCTACTCTGCTACCGTGAGATCAATTGCACGTGTATCAATAGGTCACGTCACTTGTGTCACGTGGAAACATGATTTTAGAGTGCAGTGCTCTCGCACGTGCTACGTAGGCCCGACCAGTAGAATGAATGTGTGACGTAATGCCCTTGACAATGCATTTAACCATAATCACAACAAGAACTCTTTCAAGAAAAGTTTCTAAACACTATTTGAAAAATAATGAGTGTCAAGTTTTTATTTTTGCTGAGTATATTTAACTCGATGCCTTTTATTCACCCATTAAGACACACACGTATATATTTGGGAAACAAACAGGCATCAAAACAACATATATAACTTTTAATGTGATGGTTATAAAAAGTGTCTGAAATACCCTGTACACTGCAAACTAGCGACAGATACGCGATAGATAGCTCAGGTAAGCTAATCAGTCAGCATACCGTAGCAAGCTACCAAAACCTGAGGCCACAATAACCAACCTACAAGACTGAATATGATAAATGATGGAAATAGTGGAAAAACTGGAAATAGTGAATGAAAATAAAAATTTACTGTTTTATTTATTGAGTCACCACACAGACCTACTCTCGTTGAATAAAGTGAGCTGAATGACCGCCAAACTGAGTTCGGCCAGGTTCTAACGTCATACCAAAACAAAATACATCACTGATTCCTTCACATTCAGAAAGGTTAAAAACATTCATCATACGTTCAAAAACATTCATCATAGTGTGGCACTGTATTATCTAATTCTCACTGCTTATAACTATACACCTACCCGGTGAAGATGAGCTGGGAGACTGAAGGAACAGTATTGAAAAGTATTTTTCCAGTCTCACCTGTGAAAGCTAATCCCATGTAATCTCGTTTGGACGGTAAACCTGTTGGTACAGTTAAACGCAGCACATGAATGAGGCATCTTTATTCTCGGCTAATCTCCACTTTGCCACATCCAATATGGCGGCGAGGATGACGTATGATTCTACGCAGAATGCGGCGTCTATGTTTATATGTCTCAGTCCGCATCCATCTCACCTCAGAAACTGAGCGGATCGAACGCAACTTTGCCGCGCTTCGCAGTGACGTAAGCACATTAGGGCAAGCCCCCCCGGAACCCATAGAGATTGCATTGAAGTGTCAGTCAGGAGAAAAAAAATATATTAACATGGGACTCTATCAGTGAACTCTTGGGCGATTTTCAGCGTGACTGAAATCGCCCTAAAAGGGGCGGTACTCTAGAAGCAAGACCACCCTGATTGGACAATGATACCCAGAGACAGATTAAAATGGCTTCGAGCAGCGCTGATGAAAGTTTGTTTTAAAAAAAAGAAAAAAAACTTTTTTTTTTTCATTTTGGCAGTGCATCGCCCACTCGCCCTTATGCACCAGCCACCCTTGCCAGTATGGCATCCAAAACAGGAAACCATAACCTATACCAGCATGTGTAGAATAGATGTAAAAATTGTGTGTATATATATATATATATATATTTGGCTCCATGTGACCTATGTACATTGTAACAGCTTTGGACTAGGATTAGACGTAGTAGCCACTGCTGAGTTTTGGTCCACAAGCATTTGTTTACAGTAAGGGTGACATGAGCGCACACTGAGGTTGGCTATGTTGGCTGGGATCCCATGGTCTGGTTCTGCAAAAAATTTGATCAATTGAATAATAAACTTTATGACCTAGGGACATTTAAAAATGGTCAATTAAACATAATAAAGGTCCATGGCAGTGACTAAGGTGTCATTATGCGGCTTAATTGCCTGACTTCCACTGCCTCTTTCTCAAGCACCCTAGATCAGGACTTGTGCCATTTGAAAGTTACTGAAGAGCTCTTTTTAAGGGTTATAATGTGGTGTGTATTTGCTTTTGTGATCCCAAGCTATCGGGCTATTGGTCACTTCACAAGAGCAGATGATTTTCATTTTGGTAATGGTGCAGGCGGTGGTCATGAGGTGATCTGCTTGTTCTCTAAGGAAACTGTCTTTGTGGTCCAGAATGTAAGGAAATAGAGCAGTCCCTTTTGCTGTTGGCAATGTTCTGTGCTAGTCAGGAATTCTTTAAAAAAGTGGGTCCTATGAAGATCAACAGTTTGAAGCAAAATGACACCTGTACAAGAATGAAACCATAAATACATGCATTGTGACCATGAAGTTCTTGATGCCTGCCTTTCCAGTAACCTTCATGTTATACCACAGTTTGTGTACTTAACAGGAATGTGAATTCTTTAGTGTACCAAGTCAAGTACCAAGACGTATCAGTCAAGATGAGTCACGTAGCATCAGTTCAGCACTACACTTCCTGCCTGGATTCAGAGCTCAAACAAGAGGCTGAGGTCAATGCCAGTGAGCAGAACTGACTGTCATTTAGAGAGTTTTAACATGCTAAACTGTGTGACTATGAAGGCGTGTGTGTGTGTGTGTGTGTGTGTGTGTGTGTATAGGTTATTCTTGTGTTGTTATGAGAGAGAATGTTAGTGATTATGGCTTTCAACGTAACCACACTAGGGTTTAAACCTCCACACATGGAAATGCCTGTGGCCTGTGTGTGTGTTTTGTGTTGTGGGTTATGTGTTCATCTATATATGGTTTTGTCTGCTTTTACTGATTTTTGTTTGAGGATATCTATATGTTTATATGCATTTATTGTTTGGGGTATGATCCCATAATTGTGTGTGTGTGTGTGTGTGTGTGTGTGTGTGTGTGTGCACGTGCAAATGCACATTTTTAAAGTAGTTTCTCTAAAAATCCAAACATCATGCACAGTGGAGCATTCCACACACCCCAGCTGTCA